>NW_016158756.1:40704-57274 GCF_001687245.7 Rhagoletis zephyria
AAATAAAAACCAAAATGTGTATTCGTTGTTACTCTACAAGTATATTATTATAAATTATATTATTTTGTTTTGCATTTATCAGGACAACAACAAAAACAAAAATCCACTGTTGCATGTCCTGACTTTATTTGCCCATATCGCTGGAACCAGTAGGAATATTCGAATGAAACAAAAGACAAAATACTTGTTATATATTAAAATATACATTTAAAAAAAAAAATCATAGAAATCGGTTGAACAAGCATTAAAAAAACCGCAAAATAAGGTCCCGGGTACAAACGTATCCCGGGTGTGTGTTTACGTGGTATTTTCTGGGTGTGTGTTCTAGGGTTAAGCATAGCAAAACAAAACAGTCCACAAAGCTGTGTACCAACAATTTTTAAGCATACCGCTATATAAGATTTTCTTGAGCATTACTAGAGGGTTTGTGACTCCGATAAAGCGAGCCTAGCGCCATCTGTCGTTTCAGAAACGTAAAAGCATTAATTGCGAAAAATGCCGAATATGGCTACTAGAGCAACTAAAAAACTANACCGCAAAATAAGGTCCCGGGTACAAACGTATCCCGGGTGTGTGTTTACGTGGTATTTTCTGGGTGTGTGTTCTAGGGTTAAGCATAGCAAAACAAAACAGTCCACAAAGCTGTGTACCAACAATTTTTAAGCATACCGCTATATAAGATTTTCTTGAGCATTACTAGAGGGTTTGTGACTCCGATAAAGCGAGCCTAGCGCCATCTGTCGTTTCAGNAATATGGCTACTAGAGCAACTAAAAATCTGCGCGATGCGTTATCTTCAGAATCCGACCCCAAAATACTGAAGCAAACAACTGAATGTTCGTCAGATTTATTACGACTTTTGGACGAACGCCTAAAGAAACACACTGAAATGCTAATGTCGTTCATCGAGTCCTCTGAAAAGAAGATATTAAGTGCGCTTGAAGGCAAAATCGCCGATATGGAAAAACAATTAGCTGTCCTAACAACACGCGTGGACGTTTTGGACTCCAACTACAGTAGAGCTCAAAATATTTGCACAACACTAGAAGATGAACTCACCGTAGTAAGAAGAAAAGTAGCAGCATACGAAAGTGCTTCAGTTGCTCAAGACCTTCGTATTACTGGTTTTCCTTTTTTGGACAACGAAGATTTGATGGCAGTTTTGTCCAACATATGTACTAGACTTAAAGTAAAGGTACCACGAGTACAATGCATTTTTCGAACTCGTCCACGACAGCGCCTCGAGAACCCTGATACCGCTATTATTGTCAAATGTTTATCGACGTAAGACAAGAGTTTCATTTTGAAACATGTTGCACTTTTTCGAAAGGCGAACAATGGACCACTATGTTGGTTTTGATTCACATACGCTAATTTATATTAATGAGTGCTTGACTAAAAATAACTTTAGTATTTTTCGCGTAGCCACTCGTCACAAGAAACAAGGTCAACTATTTGCAGTTTTTTCTGCACGCGGATCCGTATATGTTAAAAGAGATGAAACTACTAAACCCGTACTCATTGAATCACTCGAAAAACTAAATGCTTACCTACAGCTCAACTCAACACCTGAAGAACGCGACTGTTTATTTCGCGGGAGTGCCAAACAATGAATATTTTCCCTTCGATCATTTTAACGGAAGCTGCTTGCTGTTCTCATTTCTTGAAATTATTACGTTAAAAACTCTTGTTAGACTTAATGTAGAAATCAATATTATATTTAGCATTTTACTCCCCCACAATGTACTCTTTCGTGTATTCTCCATTCAGCTAAATTATGTAAATGTACGTGTTTTATGTATACTGCTCTATGGTTTGTTATGTCGCTGGCTATTGGGTTAAGGTTGGTTGGCATTCAGGCATGATGGCATACCGAGCTAGCTCGTCGGTTGGGGGGGGTCACCTCCAACCACCTTACTTGCAGCTGACCTAAACAAAATTTGTCATCATGCCTGTTAGAGAAAAGACACTGAAAAACCGGGAGAATAGAAATATAAAGGAGACAGAAGAGGCCCGTCCGAGTCACGTGGAGTCAGCCCACCCCATCTACGATCTTGTAGCCTTGGACTTTGCCGTGACTCCTACAATTGGCAAAGTCCCCTAAACCTGACCTTAGTTCGTACGTCTATTGACAAGTCATGTCCAAGTCAGTAACGTCAATCAGTGTCGACACACATTTCCCCCCTGTTGCACCAGTGCAACACCCACACCAATATAAAGAATCAGCAAGCCATAACTTCTCGTTCAATCCTGATCACATCATCCATATATTTCCTCCTAAGCATATACTATACATAGTCTATTATTTATATATATATAAATGCAGCTACAACTAAACGTTATTCACAAATTCCATTCTTCTTTTTTCTTTTCTTAACTTACAAAATCCAAGTATTCACTTCTGCCTATCAATGTTTATAACTAAGCTAAACTTTATTCACAACTTTAATTACTAAGAACTAGGGTTTCCTTAACTTACAAAATCCAAGTATTCACTCCTACCTATCTATGGCTATGTATATATCTATTTATCTAACATATAGGACGCTTGGCGCGTTTGCAATGTCAAATGAGGTCCAGGTAAAAAAAAATTTCAAAGATCCAAAACGAACCGAAAATTTAAAAGAAAGATACATAAGTATGTAAATATACACCTAAGTATATGTATACTATTACTTTACACACTATATTTACTACGCCCAGCTTGTAAGTAATGTTTCAAAATACCTCTTGTTCTCTATCTATTCGTACATACATGTGCATATAGGCATATGTATGTATGTATGTATGAATGAGTGTACATTTGTAAGCATACCTTATGTATTAGCACTTACCGATCTCGCATGTGATGTAGGCGCCTGCATACAGGAGATGGGAGAGGCTGGAATAAGAAATATTATGGAATTAACAAAAAAAACTTCCAATACCTAGCAAGAGTATAGGCGGTACACTAGAGTGGGAGCATTCATAGGTGGGTAAATGTCGTGATTGCGCTGTGACATTCATTCACTCCGGGACGGTCGCCAGCACTCTTGACTACGCCATTTAACCACCTCCGAACCTCTTTTAATAAAAAAAATAAAATCAAACGTAAAAAAATTAGTTAAATTAAAATAGCGGACTACTGCATTTCATTTTTTCTTTCACGAATTCGCCAAAAACGGATCTATAATATAAAGGCAAATGGGATTTAAAACAAAAACAAGGTATACACCTAAAAATCAAATTATTATTTATGGATTGTGGCAAGTACGAAATATATATAAATATATATGTGTACGTATTAGGGGTGATGGTTCCGATCAAGGACTAAAAGTAATTCGATTATTTACGCGGCATGAAAACATGCATAATTACTTAAAACCAAAAGAATAAATAAAAAAAATAAAAACAGCTAGCTACAAACATGCGCGAAATTTGGTTTGAGGTTATGTCAGTATAATGGCAAATTAGGTGGAACCATATGGGACTTAAGAAAGGAATACGCAAGTGTGGTGAAAGAAAAATCAATAAAACGAAAACTGAATGTGGTGTATTGTGATAAGAGTGGCCGCCAACAGCGATTGACGGAGTGCTGTGACATGAGCGCCTGGAAGCTCTCCTTCTGATGCTCCTCGCGCGGAGTCCGGCGCTCTGGAATGTATGTATGTATGTTTTCTTGAAGTGTTTCAAGTTTCTCTAGGCTCTTGGTGTTGATCTCGATGTTTCTTACTTTGCATATTCCCGGTCGTTGACCTCAACTATGTATTTCTCGTCGTTCCGCGATTTTTGTCTTACATGTACATATATAAGTGGTTGTATATAACTTGTATACGTGGCTATATACTAGACGCTTTGGTGTTAAAAAGGCTCAACTCCAGAATTCAGGCTTTTGAGTCCTCTTGGTACTCCTGCCGCTTGATAGCCTTCTGGTAGCGGGATCTGCAGCGGGAATTAATGGTCCCGGTTAAACGGGGCACAACTTGCTTTATTCCTTTTTGCGGAACTTTCCCTTGCACTTCTTTTCACTTAAAAGACACTTTCCCATTTGAATCTTCCTGTTAGCCGACCAAGCGATCGTGCCCCGGTGCATTTGCGTGTGGAACATTTCTCAAACTTTCACTCAGATCCACGCATACAAACACATAATTCAAATCTATACCTTAGCATATGCACCTACACACACGCACACGTACGCACAGAGTCATTCCTGGCAGTGCGCCTTCTCACACATGTTGCGCAACATGTTTTGGTACATCGTTGGGTACAAAGTCCATTTGTGTGGAGGATATTTGAGTGGGGATATTTGTTGCAGCAGTTACTGGCCACCTACTACATAGGCTGTCGTTACAGGCTCGCATCCGCCGATGTTGCCTGCAATATGCAGCGTGTGCGTAAAAGAATTCAAACGCAGCCTACCTGCATTGTTTGTGCGTTTTGCCTAGTGTGGCCTCGACCCACGACCTAACGCCGGGCTTCCTATGAAAGTCTCTTTGTTTCTGTATGCGTATCTTTTGTGTAGTCAGTCGAACATTCACCTATGTCTACGATTATTAACACGTATATGCTCCTACGTACTACTTTTACATATTATATCACAGCTAACAACATATATACATATCACTGGGAGATAACCTATACTTATATCACAATAAAATCCTATGTCTATATCACAGTTAGTTTTCCGTATACTATATCGCAGTAGATTTTGGTAAAGGTACCAATAGTCCTGTTGGTTAAATAAAAATAAAAAAAATAAATAAATAATAAAAAAAATAAAATAACAAAATAAGAAGATAAAAATAAAATAAAAAAAGTAAATAAATAAACAGATAGTTAATGAAATAGTCAAGTAAATAGATGCATACATAAATAGAAAATAATTACGATACGTCAACAATTAAAATATATAGATACAATGGATACGAATCACAATCTCGCTTACCCACTTTTGCGTAAGCAAGCTAGACGAACAAAATCACGACAACTAACACTTAAACAAAAACAACGAACTAATAACAAATTCTAAATCAGGATCATACAAACACTAAGCCACAAATATGTCCTTGGCATGGTATACGCCTACTTTGTTCCCGCTGATATCGCCCAGCCCATACATAGAGTTTCCGATAGACTTCAAAACGATGCATTTTATTTGTTTAGGTGCAAGTTTAGCATTATAATTGTCTACTTGGGAACTCTGCCGGAAGTTTCGGCGGTATACCACCTGTCCGATTTGGAATCTGATATCTCTACTTCTAGTGTTATAAGCTTTCATACTTTTTTCGTGAGCCAACTTCAGTTATTTCATTATATTTTCGCGTATAAGCTGTAATAGGTCTGTCTTCGCGTCTATTTGCCAATCCGCATCCCCTATGGAGCCGAGCTTTCGATATATCTCGTACGATGCACCATGTTGCACCATAGGCATACCGAAAGTAGCAAAGTATGGGGAGCAGTTGATTGCTGAGTGGACTACGCTCCGGAGTGCAAAAGCCGCGTCACTAATATGCCTATCCCAATTTTTATGATTCTCTTTTATGTACGAGCGGAGTATTTGTAGCACAGACCTATTGACTCGCTCTGCGGCGTTGCCCTGTGGCGAATAAAATGCAGTTTTGATATGCCTCGTGCCGTATTTTTCTAGAAGACTAGAAAATATCTCAGAGACAAACTGCTTGTCGTTGTCTGAATGTATGTACTCAGGGACGCCAAAAATATGAAAAACCTCCTTCTCTAAAAACTTTACAACCTCGGCTGAAGTGGCTCTCTTCATTGGCTTCAAAAACACAAACTTAGAAAAATGGTCCAGACAAACAAAAACATAAACATTACCATCACAAGTACATGGGTAAGGACCCATAAAGTTAACATACAAGCGTTGGAAAGGTCGTTCGGTTAAGTGTTGGTTTCCCATCCTTTACCTTTACATATTTCACAGCCTGTAATAAAAGCTTGGACATCAGTAACCATGCCCGGCCAATAATATTTTTCACGGATTCGTGTGAGTGTCTTGTGGATGACCCCGTGACCTGCAGAAGGTGAACTGTGGGAGGCCTCCACTAACCCTGGTAGCAATTCCGACGGTATCCAAAGTTTCCAGGTCTGATCCTCTTTAAGCTGGTCCCCCCGGTTAAATTGAGTCCGTCTATAAACATACCCGTCCGATATGCACAAGTCTGGTAGTTGATCTTTGTTCTCGGTCACAGTCCTTTTCAGTTCCTTGGATTCGTCCGAGTCAAAGCAAGGCGAGTCTAAGGAAACGTCCATACATCTTTCGTTTGTTGTCATTTCTTCCATGTGCATCCGTGATAGCGTGTCAGGCACCACATTTTGCGCCCCCTTCCTGTGTTGTATATCATAATCATACACTTGGAGCTTCAAACTCCCCCTTGCCAGTCTACCCGAAAGGTCCTTCTGATTCATCAGCCATTTTAGGCTGGCATGATCGGTTATGATGGTAAACGGCATACCTTCTATGTAGGGCCAGAACCTTTTCACACTAACCACGGCTGCATAGCACTCCAGCTCCGTTATGCTATAGTTTCGCTGTGCGTTATTGAGTTTCGCTGAAATATATGCTATACGTCGTTCATTGTTGTCATCGTCAAGTTGAAATTGAACCCCACCCACTCCGTCTGTCGATGCATCGCACTGTATATAAAACCGTCTATTAAAGTCAGGGTGCGTCAGTACGGGTGCCGATATGAGGCTTTGCTTCAATCGGTCAAACGACCTCTTGGCTTTGTCCGTCATGGTGAATTTCTTTATCTTTTCTTTAGTGAGACAGGCGTGCAGTGGAGCTGCAATGGTCGCGTAGTCTTTGATAAATCGACGGTACCAGCCTGACATACTTAGGAACCGTCGGATNACAGTCGTGCAGTGGAGCTGCAATGGTCGCGTAGTCTTTGATAAATCGACGGTACCAGCCTGACATACCTAGGAACCGTCGGAGCTGCTTTGGAGTTTTGGGCTCCGGGAAATCCCTCACAGCTGCAACCTTGTTTGCATCCGTACGTATACAACCATCCCCCACAACATAACCAAGGTAACGAACCTCTTTATAACAAAATTTGCTTTTCTCGACATTAATTGTTAATTTAGCTTCACGTAAGCATCGAGCGACCTTTCCCAACAAACACAAATGGGACGAAAAATCTACAGAACACACCAACAAGTCATCTAAATACACAAAAACACTTTCACGCAACGAAGCCGGTATCACTTTGTCCATAAGTCTGCACATTCTTTGTGCCGCGTTGCACAGTCCGAATGGCATTACTCTCTAAATTTTTTTCAAGAGGAATCTGCCAGAAGGCATCCTTCAAATCTATAGCCGATATGTAGCGAGTGTTCTGAAGGCGGCTAAGGATTCCATCTACGTGTGGCAGCGGGTATGCATCTTTTATAGTTCTTTCATTTACTTTCCTGGCGTCAAGGCAGAGACGGTTCTTTGTGCCTTTTATGACAAGAGAGACGGGTGAGTTCCAGCTACTATTGCTTTCCTCTATTACCCCCATACTGAGCATCCTATCAAGCTCTTGATATATCAATTTCTGTATTGCAGGCGAAATCGGATAGTGGCGCTGCTTTATTGGAAGATTTTCGTTTTCTACCTCAATTATATGCTCCTCCATATCTGTCTTCCCTAATCCTAAAACGGCAAATGACGGAAACTGTGTTTTGAATTTTTCTAGAGCGGCACTTTCTTCGGTTGTCAACGTCTGTTAGACGGCCACAAGGGACAGGTCTCTTTCGGCGGGTGCGAGCTCGGCGACAGCAGCCTGATCTGGACATATACGTGCTCCCCTACTAACGACAGCCATGTCGAAGGCCTTCCAGAAGTCTATCCCCAAATATACTTGTTGTTGTAAACCGGGCACTATGAGGAATTCTAAGTCCCTCGTCATACCATCCCACATCACTGAGAGCGTGATTACACCGGTTACTGAAGTTTCACCACCGTTCGCTGTTCGTATGTTCTGGTTCGTTATTGGAAGAACGCGGTATTCCTTACCTTCTAGTAATTTTCCTGCATCTTTCCCTATACAACTTGCTCACGCTCCTGAATCTAATAATGCTAACACTTCTACGTCTCCGATCTTTGTCTGAACAAAAGCCCTATTATCCCCCTTTAAGGTTACAATCGTTGAAACGATTTTATTCAAAATTCTCTTATAAGTCTTTTTCTTCTCTCTCATTTTTTCAATCTTTTTCAAATTCCTACTTTGCCTTTTGTTTTCAACTGATTCGCAAGAAATTCTCCTCCGAGCTGCTTCATACTCAACTTTGCGTTGGTGTAGGCTCTTCTCCGGCTCACCCTTAACAAAATTTTCTTTCTTTTCAGTGCCGATTATATCCCTTTTTAGTACTTTAATTGTTGTTGGCTGGTTTCCGGGTTCTCCTTCCCCTGGCTGGAGTTCCCGGAAATCTCCGCCAGCATTCTGTTTCCCTTTTCAGGTTTGTACACACAAAACGACGTGTCTCCACCACATGCAAAGCACACCATGTTGTGAAAAGACGACTTGCACCCAGCTTGCTTCGCTGCATCACTCGGATTCCTCACATAATAATCCACAGGCATCCCACATGAAAAACACATGAAAAACACAACATCAAATGAAATGGGGACGGACAAAACGAAATAATGGTGGACTGAGGGCTTTTCGTAGGCTGAGTTTCTGGTTTGTTATATTGGGGATCGCTTGCCCTAGCATTATTGTTGCTGCCCCGGCCATATGACTTAGTCTTTAGTGAACTTCTAATAGCTTCTATAGGTCTACGATCTACGCTTTCATCTAATGAACGTTCCTCACGGTACAAAAGTTCGCTGATATTCTTGGATCGACTACGGTTTTCCTTTATTACTCTCTCGGCGCGCATACATTCGGCTTTCAACTCGGCGAGTGTATTCATCTGGGAGGCAAAAGTAAGGTTCGCTAGGTAAGACTTTAAGTTTCCCTTCAGGATCCCAACTAATTCTTTCTCTGGAATTTTCTTCCGCAGCCTAAACGTAAGATTGTGAACCTCTCCATAAAACTCATCGAAGCTCTCAGCTGGCATATGCTATCTTTTCATAATATCCCGGATTATCTCGTAATCGGACTCCGCAGTCTTTAAATGGGCTAACAACTCCGCCTTTAGTTCTATATATCCGAAATTTGGATCATCGGCATGGCCTGCCAGTACCACTTTAATGTGGACCCCGTTACGAGACAATGGAAGTCAGTGAAGAGCTGATAATGGGAGAGGTCGTGCTGCGTTCGCATCTTTTCGATCCTGAAGAGGAAACTCTCCACCGTCATACCCTACCCAGTGCCGTCGAACTTGATGTGCCATTTGTCCAAGTCGATTTTCTTCCACTTCGGTGGCTCCTGTGCGCTCTGATCGGCTTGTGTGACGTTTTCGTTGCCTCGGCGGTTGCGTGCTTCGTGACCCCTGCTTTCCGGCGTCGATGCCACTGCGGAACGATGACCCAGGGCTTGGGCGGATGTCTCTATGTCAGCTACCCTATTGCTGAGGTCCGACATATTTGTCCTCGTGTTCTGAACTTCGACCATACACTGCGCCATCATGTCGTGTTGTTGCGCCATCATCGCCATCATGCGGCTCAGTTGTTCGACACTGGTTGCAGTTGAAGCCGGTTCACTCCCTGGAGCTTTCGGACACTCAGCCCCAGAGCCTGCTGACTGCGCACTTGTCCTTGGATCGTCGAGCCCAGTTGCACTGGGTTGGTGAGATGCAGACATAGAAATAGATAGAAATCCAATTTCCCTCTGTGCCTTGTGGTTCTTGTGGGTTCGATTCGCTGTGACGGTGAGTTGAATCAGTTCTGAAGATGCGTGCTGAACACCAGTTCAAATAATCCTTTGAAAGGAAGTCCACCGGATGTTGTATTCCCGTGTCAATCTGATTAAATATCGATCCCACCACTTGGTTCTCCAGCGCCCTAGTGATGCTACGTGTTACTGGCCTATCACAATTCAAAAGCCCTAATCCACCAGCTACTATTTCCTCAGGCTCTCTCTCCATACACTCAGAATCACTCATAAAAAAGAAGGATTCCACACGCTTAGCTTCGGCTTACGAGGAACCTGGTTAGTCAAAATTCCTTTCAAACACTCAAACTTTTCGGACTACTTTACTCCCTACGTAAAAAAAACTTCAACAATGTTCGCTGAGCCTTCTAACCCAACTCCAATTTTTAACTACAAATATATTATTTCACTCTTAAAATTTAGGCATATGTGTGCAATACAAAGGTTCACCAGCGTTTAGTTCAAGTTGTGAATACCTCGTATTGCGGATAAACCAGACTTCTCTTACCAGTAATACGGCAAAAAAGTATATCAAAATTCAATAACAAAAAAAAAAAAAAAAATATAATTCAATTTTACTTAGCAATAAATATAAGCAAAATGATTCTAGAACAAGATTTAAAATAAGGGGAAAAATTGTAAATAACGTTTCTTTTTTCAATGTATGTATATATAAGGTAAAAAAATAGCAATTTTATAAGAAAGGATCCTTCGTTTCGTGGTAGCGTTCACTGCTTCAGATCTTACAACTTCTAGTACCTGTATAATCGTTAATGATTAGTAGCATGTATATTATAGATGTTTGCGTTTGTGTGTAAGAAAGGTTTTCTTTTAGCTTGGTGTGGTGGTGGTGTTGCACCTCGGCGGGGTCATCATAGGTACGTCGCAGTTATTCGGTCATTTGTCAACGGTCCATGGTCAAAGTCAACTTCATCCCCCTTTATCTGAACATAATAGCGTGGCACATCTGCATTCAGCACACTTGCCCCAAATGAGGTTGCCACGTTAATCCCACCCCCTTGTGTCGCTCCACCTCACGCTCACGCGATTTCTGGACCGCATGCGCGGTAGCTTGGACGGATGCGTACACCATCGCTTCTGTTTGCTAAGATATATTTCCCCCATCGTGCCAAGCCTGTTTCTGGATACCACTCAAACCAGTGTTGAATCTAGCAAAGGGAACTCCAAAATCAGTATGAGCACACCCAGGTTTCGTCAGTCGAGAACTTATCGCTTTTGTCGAAACAAAGCGACGTTGCCGTCGTGACCCTAGCCTGTCCGGAAATACAAAGGATAAGAGGAAGAAAACGATAGATTACTATGAAGTTATATGTAGGTTTTTGTAAAAGTATTTATTTTTAAATAAATTTAATCATTACAAGTTAACAAAACTAATTTTATTTAACGTTGCTAACAATTCGAGAAAAGTTTGAATAATAATGAAAATTTTCTGTTTGATTGACGAACCACAAAAATCACATAAATCTAAAATTTCAAAATTACAAAGTTAAAATGAACACAGTACAATAAAAGGTAATAACACAAATACAAACCCTACAATACTCCCCCTTCTAGAGAATTAATGTTATATAAATTAAAAGTAACTCGTTTCTTATTTGATGTTGTGTTATTCATTGCATTAGTGTTTGTTTCTGGTATTAGTTCTGTTTCAATGATTGCTGGTTTTAGTCTGTCTATCGGAATTGTTTTAACCTCATTATCTACTTCAAGTTTGAAATATTTTTTGTTTTTTTCAACAACCTTATAAGGTCCTTCGTATGGTTGTTGCAATGATCTTTTATTAATAACACGCATAAAAACAAATTTACAAGTCTCCAAATCCTTTGGTATATATACACCAGTATCAGAATTTTGATTATGCCTTAAATTTGATTTAACATTTTTAAAATGTTCCCGTAAATTACCTAAAACTTCAATTGGGGAAAATTTTTCTTCAGATGGAACAACAAGTTCACCGGGTAGGCGTAAATTTTGCCCAAAAACCATCTCAGATGATGTGGCTGAAATACTTTCTTTATACATCGATCGTAAACCAAGAAGTATTATCGGCAGCTCATCATACCAATTGTTGATTCCATTTCTAGCCATTATCGTAGCTTTTAACTGCCTGTGAAACCGTTCTACCATACCATTCCCTTGAGGATGATATGCAGAAGTTGTAACGTGATGACTACCAAGCAATTTTGTTAGTTCCGAAAACAATTTTGACATAAACTGAGTACCCTGATCTGTAGTGATTTTTAACGGTACCCCAAAACGTGAAACATATTCTCTAAAAAATTTATTTGCAACCACTGCCGCTGAAATGTCCTTTAATGCATATGCCTCGGGCCAACGCGTGAACCTGTCAACTATTGTAAAAATGTAACGATGTCCTTTCGATACAGGAAGAGGTCCAACAATATCTAAATGAATATGATCAAATCTACTTTTGGGAATCGGAATTTTAATTACTGGAGATTTTGTGTGACGATTAACCTTCGATTTTTGACAATTTATACATTCTTTTGACCAAATATTAATTTCTTTGTGCATTTTTGGCCAATAGTACTTTTTAATAATTAGACGACGTGTAGCTTTTGTACCAGGATGTGTAATGCCATGTAGCATATTAAACACTGTCTTGCGTAAACAATTTGGAACAAATGGCCTAGGATTCTCACCTGTCATTTCACACCAAATATTAAAATTTAAAAGTGGAATTTGAATTAATTTAAGGTTATGTGATGTGTCTCCAGATTTTAATGTGTTTAGTTCCTCGTCCTGTTCTTGTTCATTTTGTAAAACTTTGAAATTCAGTTCTGTACCCTTAATTGCATCAACTTCGAAAGCTCGAGATAATGTGTCAGCTATAATGTTCTCCTGTCCTTTAATATATCGTATGTCATTAGTAAATTGTGCAATGAATTCCATATGTCTAGTTTGTCTCGGACTACGTTCGGTTTTTGAACTCAAAGCATATATCAAAGGCTTGTGATCCGTAAAAACTGTAAATTGTCGTCCTTCTAAAAGATAGCGAAAATGTTTAATGTTCAAATAAATAGCTAGCAACTCCCTGTCAAATGCACTGTACTTAACCTCGGATGGAGAAAGTTTCTTAGAAAAGAAAGCTAGTGGCT
Organism: Rhagoletis zephyria; assembly: GCF_001687245.7. Classification (NCBI taxonomy): domain Eukaryota; kingdom Metazoa; phylum Arthropoda; class Insecta; order Diptera; family Tephritidae; genus Rhagoletis; species Rhagoletis zephyria. The sequence continues at coordinate 53,641 of NW_016158756.1, forward strand.
CTGATTTGTTATCAAACGTTTGATGTATGACACCACCAATTGCCGTATTAGATGCATCCACATTTAAAGAGAGTTTGGCATCTTTGTTAAAATGATTTAACAATATCGTAGACGCAAACTTTTCTTTAATACATTCAAAGGCTTTATTTGTTGTGTCATCCCAAATTAAGGACTTGTCACGTTTCTTAGTTGTTCGATTGATTAAATCGTAGATAACTGCCGTAAACTCAGCTAATTTTGGTACATATCGATGGTAATAATTAACCATGCCTATAAATTTCTGCGCCTGTTTAATAGATTTAGGACGTTCAAAACTACGAATAGCTATCACTTTTTCATCAGAGGGTCTAATTCCTGCCCCAGAAATATTATGTCCTAAAAAGTCAACACTTGTAACACCGAAAGTACATTTACTTGGTTTGATATTTAACCCGTACTCTGTTAGGCGTTGGAAAAGTATACGGAGATCTTTAAAATGCTGTTCTTCATTTTCACTTGCAACCAATAGATCATCAATATATGTAAAAACAAAATCTAAACCACTAACTACTTCATTAATAAATCTTTGAAAAGTTTGCGCTGAATTTCTTAGTCCGAAAGGCATTCGTATAAATTCAAACATACCGAAAGGTGTCGTTATTGCAGTTTTATAGATATCCTCTTCTGCCATTGGAATTTGGTGGTAGGCCCTTACCAAATCTAATTTCGAAAATATATACTTATTTCTGAGATTCATGTTAAAATCTTGAATATGAGGTAAAGGATAACGGTCCGGTACAGTCACAACATTAAGTCTCCGAAAATCACCACAAGGACGCCAGTCATTCAGTTCTTTTTTAGGTACAAGATGCAGTGGAGATGCTACACAAGAATTTGAAGGTCTACAAATCCCTGTCCTCACTAAAAAATCGAATTCAGTTTTGGCTACTTTAAATTTAATCGGATCCAAGCGCCTTGGCTTAGAGAATGGCAGATTTCCTTCAGTAAAAAGTCTGTGAACCGTAGAATGTTTAACCGGTTTCGAATAATCTGGTTCAGCGATCAAAGAAGGAAACTCCTTCAACAATCTTGTATACTTGTTCTCTACTACGAAAATTTTTGGAAGCGAAATGTTACAAACACATGAAACTGTGTTAACCGAAAGACTTGTTACTGGATCAACTAAACGTTTGCATTTCATGTCAATTAAGAGACCGTATTTGCAAAGAAAATCTGCACCAATAATAGGTTTCGCAATATCAGCTATGAGAAACGTAAATGGGAACTCACGTCTTAAACCTAAATTTATATTTAAAATCTTTTTACCATACGTTGAAATCGTTGAACCATTGGCTGCAGTAAGTATTATATCTGAAGAACGTTTTGTATGAGGGAATTTTTTTACCGGAAGTATAGAAATTTCTGCTCCACTATCAATCAAAAAATTTAGTTTGTTTGTTTTATCAAAAATAAATAGGCGACGTGTGGTAATATCTAAATTTCCATTGTTTGCCGCCACAACAACGGATGACTCTAGTTTAACGAATTTTTGTTTTTAGAAAAAGCACAAGGCTGTTGACATTTCTGAGCCTTATCACCAAATTTGTAATGGTATCTACATAACCAATTTTGACTATCACGAGATTTTGATCTACCTCTATATGGACTTCTAAAACAATTCCTATTATATGATCTATATCTAGAATTTTGATTAATTTGTTGCTTAATAGAATTTAATTCAAAGGAAAGTTTTTGAAAATTTTCGCACATAAGATTCGTCGTTTTAACTAAATTCTCAATAATTGTGTCTTGTGATTTAGAATTTTGAAAACTATTCATAGCTGATATTTCGGTTTTATTAATCACTTCCCAAATATTATCAGCTAGTTTCACCAATTCATTTATATCATTGGTACTTGAACTAGCTAATATCACACTAAGATTTTTTGGCAATTTTCTCAGCCAAAGTTTCTTTAAAATATCTTGACTAAAATTGGAACCTGCAAGCAACATGAGCGACCGATAAAATTCAGAGGGTTTACGATCACCCATCTCTGAATCTGACAAAATTTTATCTAATTTCTTATTTTCGCTTAAAGAATGTCTTTCAATTAAGACTTTCTTTAATTCTGAAAACTTGTTGTTATGCGGAGGATTTTGAATGAAATCTAATATTGTAACTATTACTTCTTGCGGAAGCGCTGTGATTGTGTGTTCATATTTTGTAGTATCTTGTGTAATGTTTTTCATGTTAAATTGCATTTCTGTATGTACAAACCAAGCTTCTGGACAACTTGTCCAAAACTGTGGAAGCTTGACTGAGGTTGCATACACCTCATTATTATTTTCACTAGCATAAGGATTTGCCAACTCCTCTTGAAAAGAGTTGTTTTGCAAATCTATAAGCGAGTCATTTAAATTATTAGTCCGTGTAGATGTGTGTGTATCATGTGGGGGTGAACGAAACATTATGATAACTTCACACAAATAATCTCTAAAAGGAGTGTTTACAATTTTTACAAACTGTTAGTTATTTAATAATTGTAAAGTGTAAGATCTAACACAACTAATCTACATTTACGTCAACTTATCTATCGAAATGATTTGATTGATGGAGGTTTAAAAACTGGATGCTTCTGTGGACCGATGGTGCTTTGAAAACCAATACTTCTATTATAACTTTCTGATGCTTACTGTGATGCTCTTCTTGTCGCTTGAAGATTGAACCTGGTGATGGTTGTTGCTGTAGATGTTGCAGCTGATGCTGATGCTGCTGTTATTGTTGTTGCTGCTGATGTTACAGCTTATGCTAATGCTGCTGTTTCGTAGTACTGGTTGAAGTTGGGACGCCTGTTAACCCAATAAAATGCTGGGACTGGCGATAATTTCCGCGGCTGGCACGCCAATGCAATTGAAAGCAATAAAGTCAAAACTTTTTCTGCCGGCTTTTTATCTTAACTTCGAGTGGTTCGATTTTGTTCAGCAATGATTCATCCAAGTCATACCAGGTTCCCTTACTGTTGACTCATACTTCTGCTGCAGTCGACGAACCTACGCCGACTGGTGGGCGTGGAGTAGAAATTGCACCAACGCCTGCGCTACTTGCTCCAACTTCAGCAACGCTTGTGCCATTTGCAGTTGTGCCCGATTTGGTGCTTGCGCTGGTGGCTTGTAACTCTGCTTCCAGACAAGCTTCAATAACAACGGGATAGAGTGTCGAGAAATAAGGCGGTGAATAGAACTTTTTCGAGCCGTAGCAGTTCTTGACTTAGCTGGTTTTTTGTCGGGAGCTTCTTTAGTTGCTGTTTATGCAATTTTTTAACGTTTATGTTGCTCCTTGAGCAGCGAAGTAAAGTGCGGCAATTACGCGTTTTCGTGCTCGCCCTGTTAACTACCACTCATAAATGGTGTACCAGCGCGTCTGATTTGTGAATTGAGATATCAAAGTCCGCAGCGATCATTTAATGGTGGCACGTGTTGGTTCTCCTGGCAGGATCGCCAAATGTAGGTTTTTGTAAAAGTATTTATTTTTAAATAAATTTAATTATTACAAGTTAACAAAACTAATTTTATTTTACGTTGCTAACAATTCGAGAAAAGTTTGAATAATAATGAAAATTTTCTGTTTGATTGACGAGCCACAAAAATCACATAA
>NW_016158756.1:59011-59908 GCF_001687245.7 Rhagoletis zephyria
TTTATATATATATAAATGCAGCTACAACTAAACGTTATTCACAAATTCCATTCTTCTTTTTTCTTTTCTTAACTTACAAAATCCAAGTATTCACTTCTGCCTATCAATGTTTATAACTAAGCTAAACTTTATTCACAACTTTAATTACTAAGAACTAGGGTTTCCTTAACTTACAAAATCCAAGTATTCACTCCTACCTATCTATGGCTATGTATATATCTATTTATCTAACATATAGGACGCTTGGCGCGTTTGCAATGTCAAATGAGGTCCAGGTAAAAAAAAATTTCAAAGATCCAAAACGAACCGAAAATTTAAAAGAAAGATACATAAGTATGTAAATATACACCTAAGTATATATATGTATACTATTACTTTACACACTATATTTACTACGCCCAGCTTGTAAGTAATGTTTCAAAATACCTCTTGTTCTCTATCTATTCATACATACATGTGCATATAGGCATAGGTATGTATGTATGTATGAATGAGTGTACATTTGTAAGCATACCTTATGTATTAGCACTTACCGATCTCGCATGTGATNAAAAAAAACTTCCAATACCTAGCAAGAGTATAGGCGGTACACTAGAGTGGGAGCATTCATAGGTGGGTAAATGTCGTGATTGCGCTGTGACATTCATTCACTCCGGGACGGTCGCCAGCACTCTTGACTACGCCATTTAACCACCTCCGAACCTCTTTTAATAAAAAAAATAAAATCAAACGTAAAAAAATTAGTTAAATTAAAATAGCGGACTACTGGATTTCATTTTTTCTTTCACGAATTCGCCAAAAACGGATCTATAATATAAAGGCAAATGGGATTTAAAACAAAAACAAGATATACACCTAAAAATCAAATTATTATTTATGGATTGTGGCAAGTGCGAA
>NW_016158756.1:60008-95099 GCF_001687245.7 Rhagoletis zephyria
ATATGTGTATGTATCTAGTGTTTAGGTTAGCGTCGTTAACTCGCGCAAGTCGTCCACGAGTCACAGGCCCACCGGTAGAAATCTCCAATTGAAGAGCCTGGCCACCAAAATCAGTAAAAGAATTGATATCGCAAGACCTACGACATAATGGGCAAGTGTTGTTGCTACGAAGCCATGTAGAAATGCAAGTGCGATGAAACCTATGCTGACATGGAGTAACCACCCCATCAGAGATTCATAGCCTCATTGCATATGGTACACATTCCTTCGTTTGCATTTATCAATGCCAGATTCTCATTGCTGTGTTGAACAGGCATTACAAACAAACACACATAAAGACCAAGCAAAAAAAATAAAAAATAAATAAAAATAAGCAATATCAAAACAAACAAATTGTATGCAAATATGTATGTATTTATTCCCTTGGCAAATCCTTGAATGCGAAATAAATGTATTAATATATGTAGCTAAAGTCACTTGATGTATTTAGATATCTTCTAATTAATACGCTATTCCAGTAAATCGTAAACTACTCTTTTATCCTGTTGTTCTTCCAACAAAATTCTTCCTGTTTGTATAGTTAATTTTCAGAAACTTCTTCAGCAATATGTATGTGTATGTATATGTGAAATCCCAGACGTTGACTTTCTTGAGGAGGCCAGTTGTGTTACTTTTCAAGCGTCCGCTTCGCGAATGAAACCAAAATAAATTGTGTTCAAGAGCAAACCGAACTGCTATTATTTGCAAGCAATCAGCTGAAACAAAGCCGACTATATGCGTACAAAAGTATAACAGTTTGGAAACAATCACTCACACATTTATCACTGGCAGAGTGTACCAAACACCTGATACTTCAACTCTGTTCCAAATGTCAAAACATGCGAGATCAAAGTTCCCAGTGAGAAATTTGTATCTATGCTTATTGAGTTTGGTTAGCTAAACTACGGCAAGCATTTAAAACTAATTCCTTCGCCTCAATAAGCATGATAATCTGAAAAACAGAAAAAAATAGCATGGTTCAGGTACCCACGGAATTGTGGGCCCCACGTTGGGCGCCATTTTTATGTAATGTATTATAGCTAAGATGTTCCAGCGGCAGTGTAATGTCATACGGGTGTGCATGCTAATTGAAACAGGTCTAAGCTCTTCGGCTGGGGTGGATTCTTGTATGAAACATTACCGCTGCATACATGCATAAACATTTATTTCACGCACTAGGGTTTTTTTCTCATAAGAAAAATACCATAAAAATAATGACAATTTAATAAGCACAAAACACACTCAAAGAAAAGACAACAGAGAAAACTAGTTAATCGGATGAATAAACAGAAAACATTTCCTACCGGGTCGAATATATGCAACGAAACGCGTTAGATTTAAGTACCACAATACTGGAGACAAAGATGTAGTTGTCTCCTTCTCACTCCCTTCCCAACCATATGTGAGAGAACATATTTGTCTCTCCCAACCCACTTAACGCAATCAAGTCAACGTCGGTTTCACATTCTACAAATTTAATCTACACTTTATTCATCTTTTTGATTAGCCTTTGTTACATGAAACAGAGTTCTATTCGCAATGAGAGGAATACAGCGCAACTGCTTTCTCTCATTGTACTATATTACAACTGTTATACTGATCGTTTTTCTTTCTTTTTTTCAACAAACGATATATAAAATAAAAGAAGTTAAACACCTACGATAAATAACAAAACAATGCTATGCAAGATATAAGGCTTTACGTTATTAGGTTTACGATTTAACTAGAAAGAAAATTAAGAGATAAGCGTTATAAAACGTGTTTTTATTGACCGAATGGAAATTGTTATATTTACGTTATTTGATTTACGATTAACGAAATTTAAAGATCCAAATGAAAATGACAAGGAAGCGAAAATATAAGTATGTTTAACTGTTATACCCTTCTGATTTTACAACAAATTTTACGTACCTTAACCCTCGGCGATCCTTCGTTGTTTGCGCAAACAGCTGGGTCACTGGATGCTGGTGAATATATTGTTCGGAGCAGGCGTTGAACTACTTAAATGTAGTCTTCGATGATATCGTAAAATAAACTCACTTTTTGCATTTATATTCTCGCTTTCACAATATAAAATACTTTAAGATTTATGGTAGAAACTAAATACATACAATAAGCTATTTTTACGTTATTATTTCACTTTTTAATTTGATTTTAGAATTACGGTTTCCGGTAAACTTCGCAATATGAAAATTATTATTATAGCTATGTCGAATTTGGTAATTGATGGTGCGGCGAAAATACCGCAAAACAGAAACTGCTGGGTTTGGTTGGTATGTAATAGGTCAGGTAGGTATAATTTCTATGCATATAACTGCCGAAACTGCGCTTGTTTTCCAATTGGATTTGGAGGAGCAGTATCCTATAAAGCGAAGGATTTGAAAATATTAAAACCTCTAAATTTGCACTAATGAAATAAGCATACATACATACCAAGGATTTTATAAAAAGCATGACGGATGATTGTGCGAATTTATTTTAGCACCAGACTAAGCGAAGAAAATCGCCTACGGGTGTGCTTTGGCTAGCGGAGCACCCTTGTCATAGGAGCACCCCTCCGGGTAATTAAAGGAAAATCGATGTGTTTTAATAATCAATAGATTGAGTTGAAAATATTGTAAATAAACCGTACTCGCTTTACTTCACGCACGGATTATTAAGATTTTGATGGATAAGCAAATTTGTACTTTTTTCCTTCTTAGAACTCGAATTGAAATAACCCGCACAGTATTACTTCACACGTCTGTATGCTTTCAAGTGTCGATCAAAATGGACGAGTTCATAATGGACGCCAGATTCGCTTGGCTTGGAAAAAAGTTATGGTTCAGGGGAAATGTAATAGAATTTAGGTAACTGAAGAGAATTTAAAATTTGTGTAAAAGATCTACAGAATTCGATACAGAAGAAGCTAAAATATAAGGAAACGGAGATATTCAGAGCAAATAAAAGAACACGTAGAGTTATCAAGGTTTATACATCACAGTCTTTTTAAAAGATTATTGTGTAATTCCTTATATCTACCATTAATGTCAAGTGTGGAATTTTTTTTTTTATTTACAATTTTATATGGGCCATGATACGGGCTTTGGTTTTTCTTTTTATTTTCTAATCTTACATAAATTAAGTCGCCTATTTCGAACTTGGCTTTGTTTACATTATTGTCGTACTTGGAGTTTCGTTTATTTTTTACAATATTTATTATGTTTCTGACATTCTTTATTGAGGTCTGGAGTCTCAGTTTCAACTCACAGGCATAGTTGAGAATGTCATAAATTTCATTTTGCTTGCTTGTGCTATCGCTTGGCAGCGTAGGTTATTTACCAAATACTAATTCATACGGCGAATACAAATTGTCTACGTGTGGGGTCGTATTGTATGCGAAAGTGTAATACGGTGTCCACTTGTTCCATTAATAATCCTCGGCATATGAAAGTAGATATTCGTTAAGTGATTTGTGGTTTCTCTCAAGTGAACCTATTGTCTGAAGGTGACATGGCGTCGAAAATATTTGTTTAGTGTTAAGTAGATTGCATACATTTGTAATTAGCTCATTTACAAATTCTGTCCCTCTGTCAGATTATAATGTTTTAATGAAACCCTACTTGAGAATTAGTTGTTCAAGTAATGTGGTTGCTATTGTTTTTGCGTCTTTACTTACAATTGGGTGTGCTATCACGAATTTCGATAAATCACATTGCATTGTTAATATGGTATCTGTAGCCGTTTTATATGCGTAGTGGGCCTACAGTGTCAATCGCTATGGTTTCGAATGTTGACATTGGCATGTCCGTCACTACAAGTGGTTCCTTTGTATGTCTTACCATTTTGTTTTGTGTGCATTTTTTTGTAGTTGTTTATAAATTCTTTGACCATCTGCCCTGCCTTTCGTATGTGATACGCAACTTCCTGCATCAAATCTATATGCGAGGTGAAATCTTCACAAACCAGCAAAAGATCGTCAAGATACACGAAAACGCGTTCTTTCAAATTGTATGGAATTACTTTATCCATTAACCGGCACATCGTCTGCGGTGCGTTGCACAGTCCAAACGGCATAACCGTGAACTGGTAGAGAGGACGATTGGGGGATTGTGAAAGCCGTCTTCTCGCGTGAACTAGCCTCCAGCGGAATTTGTCAAAAAGCGTCTTTTAAATCTAAACAAGATATAAATTCCGCGCGCGGAAGTCTACTCAATATACCCTCTATGTGTGGCAAGGGGTATGCGTCCTTTTGCGTTACTTCGTTAACCTTGCGACTACCTAAACAAAGTCTTACCTTCCCTGGCTTTCTAACAAGTACAACAGGCGAAGACCACGCGCTGTTTGATTCCTCTATAACACCTAGCTCTATCATGCGTTCGATCTCCTGTCCCACCAATTTTCTATAGCCGGTGAAATCGGAAAATGCCTATGCTTTATTGGCTTCGCATTACCTACATCTATCTCATGCTCCAAAAGTGTAGTTTTTCCAAGACCGTTTTCCTCATACGAAGGAAAACAACAAAATTGCCGCGTTGAGTTTTTGTTGTTGTTCGGGTGTTAAAGCATGAATATTTTCATCCTCACTACAAACGCTAGTCTCGCTAATAATATGTGATGCCTACTTGAATGTCTTCCAAAAGTTAACGCCCAAGTATACGTCTTGCGATAAAGCTGGTATTATATAGAATTCCACAAGTTTAGTTTGTTGTTTGTACGTGACTAACAACTCAATAACACCTTCAACTTGTTGCTTTGCTCCGTCTGCCGTACGCGCGTGAGATTTTAGTAGTTTTATATCCAACTCTATCTTTCGTCCCAATTTTCCCCCAAGACAACTAATTCTTGCCCCAGAATCCAGTAAACCGAGCATATCGGAACCCAGAATGCGAATAGCTGCATAGGGTCTAACATCTCCTGGCTTACAAATAATGGTCGATATTAATTTGGTACGTTTATGACCTACTTCTTTCCAATAATCTCTAGCGCGAAGTGCAGAACGCGTCTGTTTGAAAATCTGTTCGCGCCGAGCTTTATATTCTTTAAGTCGTTCATGGAAAGGTTTAATAGGATGTAAATGTGGTAAAGCCGGTAAATCGTTTGTCAAATTTGGTTGCGTTTTCAAAATTTGAACTAGTTCTGGTTCCGCGCTTGCTGTGGTTTCGGATGTTTGCTGTTGTTGTTGCAAACATCCCGTCGTGCGTTTCCCGTCTTGTTGCGATTCGGGCAAGTTGGAAGGAAAAAGGCAATAAGTCCGCAGGCGTAACAAAATACGCGACGGGGCTTAACACACTGCTTGTAATTGTGACCTAACTCATCACAATTCCAACACTTCCTGTTTGCTACATCAGTCACTGCCGAAACATCACCAGCGCCTTCATTGTCCGGTGGTTCTTCTTCCATATCAATGTGTTCCACTTCTGATACCTGTCTCCTAGGTAAGCTAAATTGTCTAACTGCCACCTTTTGCGATCCTTGAACGGTTTCCAGGTGTATTAAGAGCATCGCATAAAGTCAACACACCTTCTAAAAACTTTTCAAACGATTCGCTTGGTTTCTGTTTTCTATTACGGATCGACTCTTTGATGTCAAAATCTGTGCGTACGTCCTTAAAGTTCGTTTTCAATGCTTCACAAAAATCAAACCAATCAATTACCCTATTTGCGCGATGATAACGCCAAAACCAGTTTTTAGCCTTACCTTCAAACAAAATGTGAACATTCTGACAAAGCGATGTGAAATTATCACGCAGTGACGACATTGTCATTGCGTTTACTCTATGAATGAACTCATTTACCGATAACCCCTCACTAGAGCCATCAAACGTCAATTTTCAACTAGAAATAATCTTCCCTATAGCTCCTGGAGTCAAGAAAGTGTCTCGCTGTGGCTGAGAAGACCGCGTGTGGTCAACTTCTGCTTAGTAACCTGCTGGTTCTGTTGTGGCTTGCCCTACCATGTTAGTTGTAATTGTAGAATTAACATCCTCTGTGTCTGGAAATTGCATTTCCATACGAGGTGGCAACCGATTGAGATTCATCGAAGAAAATTGCTGTTCCAATGTGCTAACAATCATACCTTCAAGAGTGGTTTGAATGTCGCGTGTAATAACTTCCTACTGTCTACGCACAGCAGTTTTCACAACTTCTTCTATGCGAGTCAAGTCATGGTTATGTTGTTGGTTGTTACGGTTTTGTCTATTCCGAGAGTTACGGTTCTGTCCACGAGTATTGTCTGCCCTTTGGGCCGAATCTACAAGGGTACGCTCCAAAGAAGCATTATCTGCTCGCGCAAGTCGTCCACGAGTCACAGGCCCACCTGTAGAAATCTCCAATTGAAGAGCCTGGCCACCAAAATCAGTAAAAGAATTGATATCGCAAGACCTACGACATAATGGGCAAGTGTTGTTGCTACGAAGCCATGTAGAAATGCAAGTGCGATGAAACCTATGCTGACATGGAGTAACCACCCCATCAGAGATTCATAGCCTCATTGCATATGGTACACATTCCTTCGTTTGCATTTATCAATGCCAGATTCTCATTGCTGTGTTGAACAGGCATTACAAACAAACAAACATAAAGACCAAGCAAAAAAAATAAAAAATAATTAAAAATAAACAATATCAAAACAAACAAATTGTATGCAAATATGTATGTATTTATTCCCTTGGCAAATCCTTGAATGCAAAATAAATGTATTAATATATGTAGCTAAAGTCACTTGATGTATTTAGATATCTTCTAATTAATACGCTATTCCAGTAAATCGTAAACTACTCTTTTATCCTGTTGTTCTTCCAACAAAATTCTTCCTGTTTGTATAGTTAATTTTCAGAAACTTCTTCAGCAATATGTATGTGTATGTATATGTGAAATCCCAGACGTTGACTTTCTTGAGGAGGCCAGTTGTGTTACTTTTCAAGCGTCCGCTTCGCGAATGAAACCAAAATAAATTGTGTGCAAGAGCAAACCGAACTGCTATTATTTGCAAGCAATCAGCTGAAACAAAGCCGACTATATGCGTACAAAAGTATAACAGTTTGGAAACAATCACTCACACATTTATCACTGGCAGAGTGTACCAAACACCTGATACTTCAACTCTGTTCCAAATGTCAAAACATGCGAGATCAAAGTTCCCAGTGAGAAATTTGTATCTATGCTTATTGAGTTTGGTTAGCTAAACTACGGCAAGCATTTAAAACTAATTCCTTCGCCTCAATAAGCATGATAATCTGAAAAACAGAAAAAAATAGCATGGTTCAGGTACCCACGGAATTGTGGGCCCCACGTTGGGCGCCATTTTTATGTAATGTATTATAGCTAAGATGTTCCAGCGGCAGTGTAATGTCATACGGGTGTGCATGCTAATTGAAACAGGTCTAAGCTCTTCGGCTGGGGTGGATTCTTGTATGAAACATTACCGCTGCATACATGCATAAACATTTATTTCACGCACTAGGGTTTTTTTCTCATAAGAAAAATACCATAAAAATAATGACAATTTAATAAGCACAAAACACACTCAAAGAAAAGACAACAGAGAAAACTAGTTAATCGGATGAATAAACAGAAAACATTTCCTACCGGGTCGAATATATGCAACGAAACGCGTTAGATTTAAGTACCACAATACTGGAGACAAAGATGTAGTTGTCTCCTTCTCACTCCCTTCCCAACCATATGTGAGAGAACATATTTGTCTCTCCCAACCCACTTAACGCAATCAAGTCAACGTCGGTTTCACATTCTACAAATTTAATCTACACTTTATTCATCTTTTTGATTAGCCTTTGTTACATGAAACAGAGTTCTATTCGCAATGAGAGGAATACAGCGCAACTGCTTTCTCTCATTGTACTATATTACAACTGTTATACTGATCGTTTTTCTTTCTTTTTTTCAACAAACGATATATAAAATAAAAGAAGTTAAACACCTACGATAAATAGCAAAACAATGCTATGCAAGATATAAGGCTTTACGTTATTAGGTTTACGATTTAACTAGAAAGAAAATGAACAGATAAGCGTTATAAAACTTGTTTTTATGTTATATGGTTTACTGTTGACCGAATGGAAATTGTTATATTTACGTTATTAAAGATCCAAATGAAAATGACAAGGAAGCGAAAATATAAGTATGTTTAACTGTTATACCCTTCTGATTTTACAACAAAAATTTTACGTACCTTAACCCTCGGCGATCCTTCGTTGTTTGCGCAGACAGTTGGGTCACTGGATGCTGGTGAAAATATTGTTCGGAGCAGGCGTTGAACTACTTAAATGTAGTCTTCGATGATATCGTAAAATAAACTCACTTTTTGCGTTTATATTCTCGCTTTCACAATATAAAATACTTTAAGATTTATGGTAGAAACTTAATACATACAATAAGCTATTTTTACTTTATTATTTCACTTTTTAATTTGATTTTAGAATTACGGTTTCCGGTAAACTTCGCAATATGAAAATTATTATTATAGCTATGTCGAATTTGATAATTGATGTTGCGGCGAAAATACCGCAAAACAGAAACTGCTGGGTTTGGTTGGTATGTAATAGGTCAGGTAGGTATAATTTCTATGCATATAACTGCCGAAACTGCGCTTGTTTTCCAATTGGATTTGGAGGAGCAGTATCCTATAAAGCGAAGGATTTGAAAATATTAAAACCTCTAAATTTGCACTAATGAAATAAGCATACATACATACCAAGGATTTTATAAAAAGCATGACGGATGATTGTGCGAATTTATTTTAGCACCAGACTAAGCGAAGAAAATCGCCTACGGGTGTGCTTTGGCTAGCGGAGCACCCTTGTCATAGGAGCACCCCTCCGGGTAATTAAAGGAAAATCGATGTGTTTTAATCATCAATAGATTGAGTTGAAAATATTGTAAATAAACCGTACTCGCTTTACTTCACGCACGGATTATTAAGATTTTGATGGATAAGCAAATTTGTACTTTTTTCCTTCTTAGAACTCGAATTGAAATAACCCGCACGGTATTACTTCACACGTCTGTATGCTTTCAAGTGTCGATCAAAATGGACGAGTTCATAATGGACGCCAGATTCGCTTGGCTTGGAAAAAAGTTATGGTTCAGGGGAAATGTAATAGAATTTAGGTAACTGAAGAGAATTTAAAATTTGTGTAAAAGATCTACAGAATTCGATACAGAAGAAGCTAAAATATAAGGAAACGGAGATATTCAGAGCAAATAAAAGAACACGTAGAGTTATCAAGGTTTATACATCACAGTCTTTTTAAAAGATTATTGTGTAATTCCTTATATCTACCATTAATGTCAAGTGTGGAATTTTTTTTTTTTATTTACAATTTTATATGGGCCATGATACGGGCTTTGGTTTTTCTTTTTATTTTCTAATCTTACATAAAATAAGTCTCCTATTTCGAACTTGGCTTTGTTTACATTATTGTCGTACTTTGAGTTTCGCTTATTTTTTACAATATTTATTATGTTTCTGACATTCTTTATTGAGGTCTGGAGTCTCAGTTTCAACTCACTGGCATAGTTGAGAATGTCATAAATTTCATTTTGCTTGCTTGTGCTATCGCTTGGCAGCGTAGGTTATTTACCAAATACTAATTCATACGGCGAATACAAATTGTCTACGTGTGGGGTCGTATTGTATGCGAAAGTGTAATACGGTGTCCACTTGTTCCATTAATAATCCTCGGCATATGAAAGTAGATATTCGTTAAGTGATTTGTGGTTTCTCTCAAGTGAACCTATTGTCTGAAGGTGATATGGCGTCGAAAATATTTGTTTAGTGTTAAGTAGATTGCATACATTTGTAATTAGCTCATTTACAAATTCTGTCCCTCTGTCAGATTATAATGTTTTAATGAAACCGTACTTGAGAATTAGTTGTTCAAGTAAAGTGGTTGCTATTGTTTTTGCGTCTTTACTTACAATTGGGTGTGCTATCACGAATTTCGATAAATCACATTGCATTGTTAATATGGTATCTGTAGCCGTTTGATATGCGTAGTGGGCCTACAGTGTCAATCGCTATGGTTTCGAATGTTGACATTGGCATGTCCGTCACTACAAGTGGTTCCTTTGTATGTCTTACCATTTTGTTTTGTGTGCATTTTTTTTTTGTTGTTTATAAATTCTTTGACCATCTGCCTCATATTTTTCCAAATGTATCTTTGTTTGAGTTTTAGAATAGTTTTTCGAATTCCTAAGTGGCCTGCAATGTTTGAGCAGTGAAATTCGTCTATCAGTTTGTATTTAAGTATCATGCTTTCTATTTCCCTTGGAGCTTTGTATATAAGTATTTTTATTAGCGCGCGTTTATTCATTTCTAACTCATTATATTTTTTCTTGAATGCATTCATATCAATACTTTTAAATATAAAATCTTTTTCACAAAGGGCTAGCTCCTTTCTATGTGAATTTCTTAGTAAACTATGTAGTTTCTCCAACATTGAATCTAGATTCAAAGGTCATTGCTACAAGTTATGTGCACTTCATTATTAATTATTTCAATTGTAGTACTACTATCTTTTTCAATACTAAACCTCATTTTCTTTACGTCATTAAAAGATATACAGTCCCAAATGTGAAGTTCGCGATGCTTCTTATGAGACACGTTTTCTTTGCTAATATGTGTACCGGTTTTCTTATCTTCTTGCCCTACTTCTTTCTCCTCAATTTCTTCTAATTTTGCGGCCTTGCTCCTTGTTAAAACGTTAATAAATTGTTTATCTCCTTTCTCATTTTTACTAATTGGGATCATTGATTTAAGTACGTCGCTATCTATCTTGATGCGTGATAATGCGTCTGCATTGGTATTTATTTTACCTTGTTTTTATACAATTTCGAAGTCGTATTCTGATAGATCTATTCTAATTCTTGTAATTTTCGATGATGAATTTCTATGCGAAAACAGTCATACTAGTGGTCTGTGGTCAGTTACTACTACGCATTTTCTGCCAAAGAGGTAGGTTCTAAAATAATTAATTCCCCTATGAATTGCTAATAGCTCTTTCTCTATTATGGGTTTCTTGATGTCATGTTTTTGTAATGATTTACTTGCGTATGATATTGGTAAAGCGTGACCTATTTCTCCTTGTGATAAAATAGCTCCTAAAGCGAAGTCTGATGCGTCTGTTCTAAGTATAAATGGTTTGTCTAAGTCTGGGTATTGTAGTATTGGTGGGTTAATTAGCTTCTCTTTTAAATTATTAAATGCTTTTTCGCATTCTTCAGACCAAATGAAAGGTTTTCCCTTTTTTAACAGATAATTTAGACATTTGACGATTTGTGCAAAGTCTGGAAGAAAACGTTTGTAATAATTGCAAAATGCTATAAATCTTCTTGTTTCATCTGGATTTGTTGGTCTTGGATAATTGCGTACTATTTCACATTTAGCTGGGTCAGTTTTGATGCCTTTGTCTGTTATTAAATGTCCTAAATAAATGACTTCTTATTTAAGGAATTGATATTTGATTGCATTCAATTTGAGGTTGTAATACCTTAGTCTTTCAAAAACTTTTAAGAGGTTTTTATTCTGATTTTAAATCGCTTAGTGCGATTGTTAACATCCTTTGGAAACTGTTTGATGATATTTTTAATCCCTGCCACTCGTTTAAATTGGTAGTGTCCGTCTTGTGTTGAAAATACTGTTGGTGGCCTTAAATCGTTTTGCAAAGGTATTTGGTGAAAAGAACTGGTCATGTCTAGGGTTGTGAAATACTTGGCTCTTCCTAAGACATCTAGTACATCCTCTAATCTTTTTAGTGGAAATTGGTCATTTACTATTTTGTCCTTTAATATTCTATAGTCGACTACTAAACGCCATTTCTTATTATTTTTTCACTCTTTTTGGGTACTAGAAGTAATGGAGAATTGTATGGACTGACAGAAGGTTCAATGCTGACGTTATCAATCATGGTGGTAGTCTGTAGTTCTTGATGTATACCGGTTCGTTGTCTGTTAAGTTTTTGGTTGTAAAAGTTATTTACTGAAAGTTGTTCTCCTTCTAAGTGAAAGATAGACTGATACTTACGAAAAATTTCTTTTAGTTCTGTTTCTGTTTCTTTACCTAGGTTTTTTAGTTTTAATTCTTTCATTATTTTATTAAAGCGTTCATTGTTGTATGTATTTGTTTGAGTATGTGTATTTAGTATATTGTAATTTGTTAATTTTTCTGTCGTGCATTTAAATTCTTCAATCTTGACTGCATGACTGTTAACGTTCATTATCTTGACATGGGAAATACCTTCGGCAGGTGCAATCGAGTTTGCTAGAAATACTCCTTTTTGTATTTCCTGGTTAAAGAGTACGCTATATTCCTGTGTATTTAATTTAATGGGTAGTATTATTTCTGTTCTGGGTGGAATCTCTTGGTTCGTTGGTATTTTTGTGTTCATTGGAAAAATATACTCTTTGTCTTTTAGATTTATTGTTATTGTGAATATTTCATAGTCAATTTTACAAAGGTAATTTATCAAAAAGTCCCTACCTAGGATTCCATCTGTTGCTATAGGATAATTGCCATTTACCAGCTGCAAGTCGATAACTGCTTTATCATTTTCTATAAGAAAATTTAGCTTTGACGCACCTACTGAATAAATTTCTTCTTTTGTTATTCCTGTTAATTTGCATTTTGAGTTGGTGTCAAAGTCAAATTGCTTGTTGAATGGATTTTTACAAATCGAAATGTCTGCTCCTGTCTATAAGGAATGTCCATAGGCTTATTGAATTCTAAATTATGTATTGTTATATAATTTGTTAAATTTTCCGTTACTACATAAATATTGTTACGATTAGTGTGGTTTATGGGTCCCTGTCCCCCGGAGGAGTGCCCCTGTAGTCCTTCGGGTCGCCTTCGTTTCCCTGTAATTGGACAACGTTCATGCGGCGACCATTTCTCTCCTGATTTCTAGGCAAGTATCTTTGGTTATTCCTATTGGAGTTATTGGGCTGTCTTTAGTTAAAATAATTACTCTGATTATTCCTATAATTATTGTGTCTTGCATTAGTTGAGCTCCTATTTGAATTGTGGTTATAGTAAGTATTCTGCCTTTGGTCAGGACTGCTCATTAAGTTATTGCGTGTTCTACTGTTAATGTTATAGGTATTGTTGTTGTTATACCTGTTGTTAGAATGAAAATGACCACTATTGCTCTGCCTGTACAAATTATTTGCATTGTTTGTATGGTTGTTGTTCCTATTTCTAAAGAACATAACGCTCCTACTACCTTGTTGGGTCCCTCGTTCTATTTCTAGAGCAAGTTCAACAGCGCTGTCAAAAGATTTGGGTAGAGCAGCGAATACCGTTTGATTGAATTGTTCATTCAGTCCATTTTTAAACACAGTTAAGCTATATTGCTCATTTAGGTTAGCGATCAATGCTTTTTGTTCGTTCGTTGCATTCGTACCCAATTGCCCTATTTGCAAAGTGTTTAGTTCAGACACCAGTTGTAATATTTTGTTTTTGAAGTTAGTGACACTTAAATTTCTTTGTGTAAGATTGGCAAGTTGGTTTTGTATGTGTGGAATAGTTGTTGTGTTTTTGTATTTGTTTTTTAATAAATCTTTGCGTTGTTGGAATATTTGGGGAGTTTGTATTGCAGTCACGTTTGTTTTCACCGTTTGGCTTAGTTTTACGTAAACTATGAAATCTATTAGGGCACTTTTGCCATCTTCAGATAAGTCATTGTATATGATTTCGGTTACTTTTAAAAATACTTCCAATTCCCTATAGTTTCCGGAAAAGCTCGGAATGGCTTTCGAGGCCAGTTGCAAATTAAAATCAGTCATTGTTTTTATGCGTTGACTCTGAGCTTAAAATTCCTATTTAGTATTTTATTTTCTTATTTCTTTTTTTTATTCTGTTTTTATTCTTGCTGTATACTAGTATGCACAAATTTATGTAATTACGTTTTCCAAAAATTGTATTTATCATTAGGAAATACACAAATAATTTTACTAATAACTGAACCCTTAATATTATATTTTGTATTACATGAACATAGCCTCGCAAAATATGACCAACAGGAATGCAATAAATTATAAGTAATGTATTTATAGGTATATTGGTTTTACCCTAATTTATAATTGCACCCATTTTGTATGTGTTGAATTCTGATGCTGTTGTGCCTATCCTTGGCCGCGCTTATATGCGTTGTGGTTCAGTTCTCAGTCGACGTAGTCGTCTGTTTAAATCAGTGGTGCACAGCGTTGGCAGAACTCCCAACACAAGCGCAATTTTTTTGTATCTGTATGTGTGTACTCAGCAAAACAGCTCGCGCATGTGATGCTTACAGCATAAAGTACAAACGCAAACTGACCGGCTGCTAGCGGCGCATAAGTTCGGTAGCTGCGCACACACGACTTGTATGTGAAAGCCGAGTAGCTCCCGGAGACTCCCGTGTGCACCACTGGTTTAAATACTTTTCTAATATCGTGAACATGGCCACAAGTACGAGGATTATAAAAAGTACTATGAAGCCGACTGTATAGAATTCGGAGTCTTTATTGTCATCGATTTCGGGTTTGTGCGCTTTTGGTTGTTCGTATCTTACAACAGTTTTCCTGCTTGCGCATCCTTACCAACTTCGTAGCCAGTGATGGCTATCATCAAATAAAAGAAATTTTGATGGATCAGTAGTTTGGCCGGATTGTTATGATCCTGGGAGTATAGTGATTTGGCAGGATCGCCATTTGTTGGCGATCTTACTATACTGGCAGGATCGCCATGTGTTGGTCCTATCTGGTTTTATTTGTTATTATTAACCTTCTTCTTTATTAGGCAGAGAAGGTTCTGCCGTTCAATAGGCGCCATGAGGCTGCCGAAAACTCTATCTAGGCAACTTTGCAGTTTCCGAATTAGGAGAACTGATGAAGCTAAACATGTCAATCATATTCTGTTCTATTTACTAAATCTTAACTCTATTTATACAAAATTTGACACCGAAAGTGATTTTCATAACTCCGCCTCTTTCTTCTCGTTTTCTTTATCATTGCATTGCTGAATTTAGAAGCAACCAATGATGAGGCAGCTGCCAGAGCAGTGAGGATAATTGAAATACTCTGCTTGCAAGCGGCAGCGCTAAATGTTGATAACATTTGCCTGGTCAGCATTGCCCTTAATTGCATATCTATGTCGCTGTGCTCATATTGCATATGTAGGTTGGCGCTTCTAATGTATTTGGTATGTGTGATCACTACACATGCTTCGCCTTATCCGAACTCAGTATTGGACCCCCTGAGTTAAAAATTTGATCAAATCCACAATCCATAATTGCAAAGTATGTACGATATACAAAAAACGTACGCAAACCCAACTTATGGGAATTCTCCCTCAGGAGAGAACCACATTTTCGCGCGCGTTTGCGAATACAGATGTAGATTTTTCTGGACCCTTTGACAGCAAAAGTTATAGCGGCCGAGGTTGTCGAATGTCCAAAGGACACGGTTGTCTTTTTGTCTGTTTTTCGACAAAAGCGATCCGTTAGGAAGCAACTAGTGACCTCAGCACTCCATCAACTTTAACCGCGTTCGCCAGGTTTGTAGCCAGAAGAGGATGCCCGGAAAACATATATTCTGACAATGGTACAAACTTCGTCGAATACCGAATATTTATCCGAACTGCAAAAGCGGATTAAATGGAAGCATCCAAAGCAAAATATAAAATTAGGAGATCTCGTTGTCATCAAGGAAGACAAACTCCCGCCAAATGAGTGGAGATTAGGTCGAATAAGTAGCTTACATCCTGGTCCCGACGATCGAGTACGCGTGGTAGACATCATCACGGAGAAAGGGCAGATCACGAGACCGCTGGCCAAAGTGGTCCTTCTTCCATCCCAAAATGAAGAAAACGAGGAGCCAGCAAGCACTTCGTAAACAAGCCCTCTTCGTTGATCCTTATAACGCCTGAATTCCACTTGCTCATGCCGCGTGAATTCCACTTCCTCATCGCAAAAAATCCCACTTCCATGCATTAGGGATTCCACGCTTATAAATAAATTTACCCCAGGATAATATAAAATAGGGCAAGTTCATTGCCTTGGTTTTTTTTTTGAGTGATGGTTCTTGGCTGGATTTCCCTAGCCCGATGTGGTAACAAAGAACCGACCATCATGAGATCTAAGTATCGAACAGAAAATGATACAGATACCGAAAACTCAAAATTATATTTTAAACTTCACTAGCAGTATTTAATAAACTGCTTAATTTTTAGTACTTTCTTAATAAGTATCTAAATTCTCCATGTGTAATTAAAACATAAAAAAATGCATAAATGCAGCATACGCCCAGTAAAACCTGCAAGTTTGTTTATAATTTTAGCTCTCAGTGCTCATATTATCATTATCGCTAATTACAAAAGCACTTATCGAAGTCTTAATTTTCGTTGAGGCCATGGCCAAAAATTTAGTACTTTTCCCTCAATTTTTTCATCACAAAGTCCTCAGTACTAATAGTCAAACTACTCATTTATTCCATAATACAAAAACAAAAGTGTTAATGTGTTGGAATTTTTGCATGAAGTGCTCAGCAATGTCTTGTAGGGTTCATACCGCTCAATACCATAGAGACACAATACACTGAATCAGAGATGCTCTGCAAACTATACGAATTGATTTCGTTTTGTTTATGAGCAAAATTAACTTATCAAAATAATTTCGTTACGTTTCGGAGCTAAATTGATGAAACAAAGCTCAATAGTTACCGTTGAAACAAAATAAATAACCAGTCGTTAACACTTGGGATGTTCACAGTTCGTTCCAAATAGTGTCTTAAAATATAGACGTCTACATTTTAAGATGTTTTCTAACCGTAAAATCTGTGGTTTTGTTGTTTCCCATACAAAATTGGAAAACGACGCCGTCTACATTTCGTCACACTCGATGGTATGTTTTTTACGCGTCTACATTTTGCAACCTACCAGCAAGGTTGCATTATGGCAACACCAATGAGATAATTTGATTTTATTGTGGACGTTTTCCGTATTTGCATTTAACTTGAGCGAAATGGCTGATGAAAACAAGGTAAAAAAGAAAAAATATGTATTAGCAGTTGGTAATTAAGTTAAATAGTTACAATTTTTCAGAATAACAAACCAAAGGCGCCTTATAAAAAATGGACTGAAGTGGAGCAACAAACTTTAATAAATTTTCTACGCGACAATCGTCCATTGGAAAAACCAAGCTGCAATGTTTATTATAGTAAGTATTTAGCTAAATATAAATTAGAGGGCATCCAATGGAAGGCGGTTCGTAACAAAGTGCGGAGTTTGCGGCAAGCGTACGTAAGAGCAAAGGGAACGGAAAACTCCACAGGCGCTGGAACTTTCAAGGACGGGGAAACTATCCGAGGTTAGTAAAACATACATGTAAACTTTTATTCTTTTGAATTAGAACATATAATTGGGACAATAGGAATGATTCTACAACAATGCCTATTGTATGACGAGTTAGAGGACGTTTTTGGCTATAGAGAGTTTGCAGCGGTTGAAGGCATCATCGACACGGAGGACAACAGTGCAATAGACAGGTACTCGCCACCGTTTGATAAAATTGATTATGACGACCTTATTGAAGTTGTATCGGAAGAATTGCCCCACACCGGCAATGACGAAGTAGAAAATAAAGCACTAGTACCATCACCCTCCACTCCAGTGCAAGCGAACGCCGAGCCTATAAACACTCCCATAAAAAGTTTGCGGAAAGGCATATATTCCAGAACGGCACTATCCCAAGTACTTGAAGTCAATTCTAGTTTATTGGAGGTAAGGAAACATCGTAATGAAATGGAGTTAGGCTAGAAGAAGGAGGAGCTGGCTTAAAAAGCCAAAGAAGTGGAACTGAAAGCAGATCAATTTAACTTTGAAAAAGAAAAATTTAAAAGTGATGAGCGACTCCGAATTTTGGAGCTCGAAATGCGAGAAAGAATCGCAATGAAAGAACGGGAAATTAAAAAAGAAATGGAGTAAGAAAAATTTAAATAAAAAAAACGTAAACGAACCGAATTTCAATTTTTTATAATTTCAAAAACTAATGATTTACATTTAGTATAAGAATTTAGCGTAGAGTACTTTTTTTAATTCACACTGTTTTTCTTATTACATATTTTCTTTAATATTTTTATTTAAATATCGCTCCTGTTATAGCAAAATTAATTTAAATGAAAGCTTCAAAATTGGTACGAAATTTAGAAGAGTTCTACAAATTTTCATAAAAATTTAAAACATTTTAACCAGTGTATTTTGTATTTTTTGAGTATGCAGTTTTCTTGCCATTTATAATACGTTTTTAAAGGCATTCTTACATTTGAATGCTTGCGCTACATAGAAATACGAGAACTTGCATTTTATTGCACGAAAATTAACTAGGTATAAAACTTAATACTCAAAAAATTTTAAAAACTAATTAAAAAGTTTCACAATTTTATGAAAATTTGTAGAATTCTGCTAAATCTCGTACCAAGTTTGGAACTTTCATTTAAATGGTTTCTTCTATAACAACGAATGGTTTAAAAATGCCATATATCGATTTGGGTTGAAGAAAATTGTTCAAAGACGCGCTTTCTCAGCCGAGAGAGCCAAAATAACAATTTGACAATTTGTCTTTTGGTTGGTTAATGTTCACTCATTTTTTATAAAAGTATGGTTCGTATAACAAAAGCCACATAAATCCAAATATCAATCTTAAATAATACAAAATTTAAAAGAAATCAACAAAGTTTAATCAAAACTTTAAACTTTTTGATTAGAGTTTCTAGAAAATATTTTGGTATGCACTTTTATAGCCTATTAGTTCTAGTGTAAAGTGCATACCAATAAGTTTTCTAGTAACTAATTAAAAAGGTTAATTTGTTGATTTCTTTGTACAAACTTCGAAGTTTGGACGTACATAGTTTTTGTTATATAACGAGCTATACTTTTATAAAAAGTTAATATATCTTAAACAAATAAAGTCAAAACTTGTCAACATATTGTGCCGCTGTTTTATCTTCCACTATACATATGTATTAGGCTGTGTCATTTTTGAGCAACTTTTTTTTCAACTAAAAAACACGCTAAAAACTTTTAAAAAGGTGAAAAAAGAGCCTCTAAAAATTTGAGCTCTTAATATTAGCATTAAGTGGTGCCTGTTCCTAACTTTCCATTTCACATATAAATAACATGGGAAAAAAATGTTTCGATTTTCTTATTTTTGTAGCTTGACATATAGGCATTGTAAAAATGAACTGAAAAATTATTTTGGTAGGAAATTGAACGCTCTACAAAAAAGTTCAAATTATTTTTTTTTACAGAGTGAGCCGTTCTGAAGATATTCAAACTTAAAGTTGCAAATGTATGAAATTATGATTTTTATTTTATCAAACTAATACTGATGACTTTTTTTAAGTCTTATTTATGTATTGTTTATGTATTCTAGTTGTTGAAAAGTTTTTTTTTGTAATCTATAAAATAATAATTTTACTGAACCTAGTTCATAATTACTTTTGTTTAAGAGTTAATCAAATAATAAAATAATATCTAAGACGTAATTTTTTTTTTATTTTAGCTTTATAAAAATATAAGAGCACAAAAACTAGTTTTCTGATTAAAAATAATTTTTAAGACATAAAAAAGTCATCAGTATCAGTTTAATAAAATAAAAATCATATTTTCATACATTTGCAACTTTAAGTTTGAATATCTTCAGAACGGCTCACTCTGTAAAAAAAATTAATTTGAACTTTTTTGTAGAGCGTTCAATTTCCTACCAAAATAATTTTTCAGTTCATTTTTACAATGCCTATATGTCAAGCTACAAAAATAAGAAAATCGAAACATTTTTTTCCCATGTTATTTATATGTGAAATGGAAAGTTAGGAACAGGCACCACTTAATGATAATATTAAGAGCTCAAATTTTTAGAGGCTCTTTTTTTCACCTTTTTGAAAGTTTTTAGCCTGTTTTTTAGTTGAAAAAAAAGTTCCTCAAAAATTACAGCCTAATATGTATATAAGATGTTGAATATTATAGTTTTAAAAACTAAATACTATTTGATAAAGAAGACTGAATTTAATAATTGATTTACTATAGAAATGAATAATAATATATGAAAGAAATAAAACTATTCAATTTAATCATCAGTATTTTTTTTGTAGTTCTTCACTCATTTATAAAGTTAGCCAATTCCAGTCTAGAAACAGAAGAACCCGAAAATTCAGCTGGATAAACAACAGCTTCACACCCTTCGGTTTCTTCACCAACCTGCTGATACTGCTGTAATATGTTATGGAGAATGCAGCAGGCTAATATCCATTCACAACACCTTTTATGATTATCGGTATCGTGTAACGGAATCGCATCTCCTTTAAACTGTTGAACCGCTCCTTTAGTTTTCCACCTTCACTCTGTATTTGGAAAATTATTTATTGAATTTGTCCCTTTTGTCCTTTGTTAGCTCAGTACTGTTTTGTCTGAATGGTGTTATCAAGTTGGCACCAACTGGATAAGCAGAATCACCAGCCAGCCATTCTTTCTCCGAAAAGTACCTTGCTGAATTTTTGTAAATAGGTGAGAGGCTGTATATCTTGGCATCGTGAACACTGCCTCGGTGGCCCAAGCTTGCTTGACGAATTTGCAAATTAAAATCGCAAACGACTTGTATTTTAACGAAATATTGCTTTTTTTTGGGAAAAATACAGCTCATGATTTTTAACCGGCGCTTCTGCTAGCCTAATTTCAGACCCATCAACATAACCAATACATCCGGGTAGCTCATGCATTGTCGTTGCTACGATAGCTTTCCTCTCAGTTTCTGACGGCCAAAACAAAAATTTGTGTTTTAAATTGATGAGCGCTTTTATGACACTAATGACTAATGTGCCACCATCACCAACTCCAAACAATGTAGCAATTTTTCGAACGGATGCACTCTCTCCACATGAACCAAGTCTGAACAGGGCAATCTGCAATTGCCGTTCTATAGGAAGCTGAGGAACGCCATTTTTGTTCGAGAAAACCTTATCGTCCTTGATGAGCGATAAGATGTGCTCACAGTTTGATGCTAAAAACGTCTTAAAATGTAGACGTCTACATTTTGAGACACTATTTGGAACGAACTGTAAACACCCCAATTGAAACAAAATAAATCAACGAAAAGGTGTTGTTTCTATGCCACTGACAGCTCACTATTAGCACCTAAATGCACGCTACTGCTTCAGAATTGGCGATTGAGTTTATTTTCGTTAATAACCAAAACAGAATTATTTTGATAACAACCTAAATGCTAAAATTAACAATGCATCCTTGCACTGAATGATTGACAGCCTCTAACAAAATATTAAATTGAAGCTGCTACATATGTACATATGTACATATGTATGTATGTATAAAAATTAAACTTGTAAACGTGTTATTATCTCCACTGTTTAGCATTTCAATGTTGTCTTTTATGAAAATATAGCGACTCACAAATTCAACCGCAGTATCCGAGGTCGAGACTTGAAATTTCTTGCTGTTCACATCACTGCCTTCCGGGCTCGCATGTGTAGGACATAACTAGATGTGCAGCGCTACCTGTCAGCAAACAAGGCAGCTTGATGAACGTATATAGGTATGTAGCTGGCGTGCGAGGAAACCATGAAAAGCAGTGGCAACAGCAATCTACAGCAGCAGACAGGCAGTACGTTTATTCGAGCGACAATAGTTTCACGTTTTGCAGCAGCATGCGTCGAAAGAAAAAAAAAAACGGGCGGATGTTAGCACTCCGTTCTGAGCGTTGAATTTGTTTGTTGCATATTACCGATGATCGCAATACGGCTGTGTATGTGCATATGCATTTTATCATTAGTGTTTCTTTTTGTTTGCGCAATAAAAGTAATTATAATGCGGTAAATTCTGCCAACATGCTCTAGATTGTTTTGGAGTAAAATTCCTTTTATATTTTTCAATACAGAAATTGAGCTTTCTACTTAAGTGGTCCTACCACTTGCCCCTATGCGTCGGTTAGCTGCACATAATGAATTACGTTAGGGAGAATGAAGCGCAATCTGAAAATGGAAAAAAGTTAGGAACAAATCGAACAAAACATATGTAATATGAGAATATATTGATTTGATACCACTATGTTCGTTCGCATTCCCAAGACAGCCGGTTCTACGTACCGGAATGACTCGGGTTTTACCCGACCAAGGGCTGTTTCGGCGATCTAACCCCGTTTAGGTCGGCGAAGTATCTCAGAAGTTGTCCGTCCATAGGGCTACATTCACTACGTATTCTCCTACTCAGGGCTGGCATCGAGTCAAACCCAGGGCCAGAAACCTACACCTGCTGGTATGCCGGAGACGATTACACCACAACTCCACCTCAGTCAAGTGTAATGCCTGCGAGGGGTGGAGTCACCTCAGAGTCTGCTCGGGACTACGGACACATAGAGAGTGGACCACGTCGTACGTGGCCCCCTGTTGCTCAAACAGAGCAGCCTCCACGGCTAACCACAGTCCGCCCGAGCAGCCTCACACACTCACACAGCAGCCTCACACAGTCACCACAACACAACAACATAATAACACCACAGACCGTACCACAGCCACTATAGACCACATAACACACACAACCGCACCACCACCCACACGCCGCCGCCAACAACTCCTGGTTCCCCCTACAATCTGCACGGTATGTCAGACCAGGATATTCCGTAATGTGACATCAGTCAAGTGCAACACCTTCCTTGGCTGGTGCCACTTTAGGGCATGCTCAGGTCTGCGTACCACGCGAGATTGGACGGGGAACTTCGAGGGCCCGTGCTGCGCTGCTCGGTCGCAGACCCCAATTGCGACGCCCCCCGCCACCACCACAGGGCGGCAATCACCACAGCAGCACACACAGCCAACGGCGGCAAGAACATACACTTCACTTACACCCCACATCACGACACGTCTCCCGAACCACATGAAGCTCCTTCAATTTAACTGCAACGGGCTACAGAGCAAGATTGAGGAGATAACCGTCTTCATGTGTCGGCATGGTATATGGATAGCTGCGGTCCAAGAGACGAAGTTGCAAACAAAGTTGAATCGCGCCGGGTACAACGTGCACCGTCGAGATCGCGAGCGAGATAATGGTGGTGGCTTAGCGTTCATCACGCACCACACCGTGCAGTATCGTCTTATCGAAGCAGACATCGACCGCAGGGATACCACCCTAGAATGTCAGGGCATCGCTATCCGGTCAGGCGATGTCGAGCTCGAAATATTTAACATATACATACCCCCTGTCACCTGCTGCCCGGCAGGATATCACCCTGATATAGGTGCGCTCCTCAGAGGTGAAAACCGTATGGTAGTAGGTGACTTTAATGCGCACCACGATCTTTGGCACTCAAGCCTGTCAAACGATCGTAGGGGAACAGACTTGGCTGAGCAGATAGACGATTCGACATTCTGCACAATGAACGACGACGCACCCACCAGGATTATGGGTAACTGCAGTAGCTCGCCAGACATCACAATAGTCAGCGCTGGTCTGATAAACAGCATAACGTGGCGACCTATGCTGACTCTAGCATCAGACCATCTACCCATAGTCATCTCGATTGATAAACCAACCGACTTTGCCTCCGCCAAACACCGGACCTATATCAACTTTTCTAAAGCTGATTGGAAAGGTTACGCGGAGTTTACCGAAAACACCTTCACAGCGCTCCCCACACCAACCGACGTCCATCTCGGTGAACGTAAGTTCCGCAGGGCTATCACTGCTGCTGCAGCTCGCTTCATACCGGCAGGGTGCATATCGGACCCACGTCCAAACTTCCCTGCCGAAGCGGCTGTTCTAGCCGATGAGCGTGATAGCCTTCGTCAGGCCGATCCCGGAGATCCCCGTATCAGGGATCTCAACGCGGAGATTCGGCAACTTGTAAACGTACATAAGCGGAAGAAGTGGGAGGAGCATCTGAAGACTTGCAACTTCACCTCTGGTGTGAGCAAGCTTTGGTCAACCGTGAGGTCATTGTCTAATCCGACGAAGCACGACGACAGAGTCGAAATTTCCTTCGGCGACCATGCTTCGTCGGACCCGGAGCGATGCGCGAGCTATTTTAGCCGGCAGTTCATACTGCATCCTCCGGTGGACAAAGCCAAGCGTCGAGTGACCAGAAGGCTGCACAAACTGCCAACAACTTGTGCCCCCCTTGCTTTCACTTGCGGTGAAGTTCAGGTGGCCATCGGGAAGGCGAAAGCCTCCAAAGCCATGGGTCCCGACGGAATATGCATGCTGATGCTGAAAAATTTGGGTCCTGCGGGGGTAGCGTACCTAACGGAGGTCCTCAACTTGTCAATGGCCACTCTCATCATCCCAGACATCTGGAAGGTGGGGAGAGTGGTCCCACTGCTCAAACCGGGGAAACCTGCCAACAAAGGAGATTCGTATCGTCCGATAACACTCCTTTCCCCGGTAGCGAAGACACTCGAGGCCTTGCTACTCCCGTACTTCACAAACCACCTGACCCCAGCGAAGCATCAGCATGGTTTCCGTAAAGTGCACAGTACAACAACAGCACTTAACGCCATAAACACTCAGATAACTCGTGGCCTTAACCGAAACCGTCCCTGTGAGAGAACGATTCTAGTAGCGTTGGACTTGTCAAAGGCGTTTGACACCGTCTGCCATTCCACGCTACTAGAAGATATAGAGGCCTCCTCTCTCCCACAGAGGCTCAAACGGTGGTCGGCAAATTATCTGAGTGGTCGACATTCGTCGGTAATGTTTAGAGACAAAACGAGTAAGCAGCGAAAAATAAAACAGGGGGTTCCTCAGGGTGGTGTCCTTTCCCCGCTACTGTTTAACTTTTATATTTCAAAGCTCCCTCAACCACCAGAGGGAGTCTCGATTGTCTCCTATGCCGACGATTGCTCGATCATGGCGACTGGGAATGGAATTGATGACCTGTGTTCGAAAGTAAACGGCTATCTCTCCGAACTTTCTCGCTTCTTCACTGCAAAGTGTCTAGCCCTCTCCCCTACGAAATCCTCCGCGACCCTGTTCACAACCTGGACGAAGGAGGTCAGGCTACCGCTGGGGATTCACGTCGATGACACACCAATTCCGACGGTGAATAACCCCAAAATACTCGGAGTAACATTCGACAGCCTGCTCTCCTTCTCTGCGCACTCAACCGCTATTGTCAATAAAGTACAGAGCCGCAACAAGGTCCTCAAGTCGCTAGCCGGCAGTACTTGGGGCAAAGACAAAGAAACGTTGCTGGCAACATACAAGGCAATAGGCCGGCCGGTTTTGAACTACGCAGCGCCAGTGTGGTCGCCAGGGACTAGTAGGACGCAGTGGACGAAGCTACAGACTGTACAGAACACCGCACTCAGGACAGCGACGGGATGCCTCTTGATGTCGCCTGAACACCACCTGCACGGCGAGGCGCAAATGCTCCCTGTAAAGGAGCACAATATAATGCTCTGCAAGCAGTTCCTGATCGGGAGCCACAGAAGTGGCCACCCAAGCAGACAGCTGCTTGCAGAGGAGCCCTCGCCTAGGCACGTCAGGAGGCATCTATATGAACTGACGGACGAAGTCCAGAGGTTCATTAAGCAACCTCTGGACCCGACAACTTACCGACAGGCCCTGAACGGCATTCACAGGGACTCAGTCTCGAGTTATGTAGACTCTAGACCTGTGAATGCCGTTCTAGGCATACCACCCCCGGACATAGACGAGACGGAGCTTCATCTGCCTCGGGAGACACGCACAACACTTGCACAACTTCGCTCCGGCTACTGCAGCAGGTTGAACTCCTACCTGAGTAGGTTGAATGAGGATGTGCCGAATGAGTGTCCGGCATGCGGAGAGACCCCACATGACTCGAAACATCTCTTCGCATGCCCGAAAAACAAGACAACCCTAACGGCCTTGTCCCTGTGGACAAACCCTACAGAAGCTGCACGCTTCCTAGGCTTGCCGTTAGTGGAACTTGACGACAACGACTGAGATACCAACCGTCCTGGGCGGGGTTGTTGTAGCCGCTACAACAACAACATCATTCGTTGAACGATGCCCACCGAGGCCGACAGAAGATGCCTTGTTTTTTAGGATCAAGCAAACGGTCGCAGTTTTAAATGTTCATGTGGCGCGGGGCAGTGTTTTTTACGTCAGTTCGAAAAGCATACGTATGTATGTGCATATGGCATAAATGCATTTATGCAATGCATAAATGGCAAAAAATTTTTGGTGCCATATTGCTATATACAAAACTGCCAGTGGCAAACAACATATCACCTCAGTGTAGGTAATCTGTGGGTTCCTTCTGCAGTTGGTAGCATAATTATTTGCTGTTGTATACTTACACACAAATTGCATTCTGCGCCTCCCTAGAAATTGAATAATTATAAGAATATGGAAAAATATTTGTATTACTACGTATACTCACGAAACCGCATGGCCATTCACTTAATAACCCAGCCTTTGTCAATAAAAAACTTCAAAAACCTTTATGTGGATACTATGTAGACACATAAGTTCCACACAAAGGATCTCATAAGCAGCGAAAAATGATATACAACTTTTCAACAGTTCGCTACACTAACACAGGGGGACAACACTAACGATAATTTTTGTAATTAAATTTTTTAATAACTGGCCAGGCTTAAGTAAAAATATGAATATTTTGCAATTAAATGGTTAATTACTGGACATGCTTGCATGAAAATACTTTTTCATTCAAAAAAAAAAAAACGCATTGAAATAAAGTACCTAATGGCAAAGTCCAGTTTTTTATAGATATTTTACGTATTTTGATGTAAAATACAAAGTTAAATACATTCAGTTTCAAAGATAAAATATTAATAATAAAATTAGTAGGATCCTAACCTCTTTGGGGGGGCAGGCCCCATTTTTGGTTGTGAAACTGCCCGAAAAGCGTTAAAGCAATTCGCAGCGATTATTTAACTGACATCTTAGCCCACTAACTGACAACATCAGGGAATTAATTAAAGTAAAATTTAAATCATTTAATTAAAAAATAAGCTATATCAACATATAACATTAATGGAAAAATGAAATAAAATTTTAAATTATACTGCCAAAACTAGTGGCGGTTGGCACTTTCCACGATTTATGGCCGAAAATAAAACTACATTCGTATTTTCGCAATACCAATTACTTACGCTAGATACATTTTATTCATTCATTTTTCCACTTTTTAATTTTCAATATACCCAAAATTTTTCTAACACCGGTTTTTATAAGTTTTTATTTAACTTGGTCATCCCGCGCAAATCGCAGAAATTTCCAATCGATTTTAAGCTGACTTCCCGACAAGTTAGAGATTTGAAATTTTCAGCATAGTTCCAATCACGATGACAATGCAATTTAATATATAAATGAATTCCCCATATGGTCCAGGGGTCTTGATTAAAAGGCGGTCAAAAAATAGTAATATTTATGGCTAACAGAGCGTAATTTGCCAAAAAACGTAAAACCACTATAATATTGTTAAACCTGCCGGCGATAGTGTAGCAAAGCTATTTGTGGCAAATTCTAAATATCAACATAGTCCAGATATGAACCTCGTTCTAGGAATAAGAAGACTCCAGATGACGCCCCGCCGGAAGCAGTTAAATATTGCGCCTAAATATATGCCATGCTACAGCGGAAATGGACGACACGCCATTTCTTTAAATAAAATTAACTGCTGTTATATGTACATATGTATGTTTATATAAAACGCAAGCAAACAACATTTTGCTTGCCAAGTGTTCTGTTCTCTTTCATTGCAAGTTGAATTATTTTAATATCTATTGCAAAATTTTTTAAATAAAATAAAATAACACTTTTTAATATACAACGCTTTTATAATTGGACTAAAAATTATAAAATAAAATAATGTAAAAAAAAACATTTTTTAAAAACAAGCTTTTATTTAACCTGTACAATTAAAGGAATAAAACGAAGTAGTGTAACAAAAGATTTTTTTAGCAAGAAAATTTTGTCAAAACTGCACTAAAATGAATAAAATAAAATAAGTTAAGGTCTCGTTAAAGTTACTAAAAGCCATTTAGTGAAAGGAGTTATTCAAACTCTAATGAAAATAACTAACAATTTGTACTAATTTGCTTCGTTTTTAAAAAAGCTTGTCGCGCGAATAGCAAACCGGCATTTAAATATTTGCATACATACATATACATACATACCTAACCAATTATGCATGTACGCTGAATTCGCCGACAAGCTTTATAGTTATTTTCATTTTTAGTTATTTTCATTAGAGTTTGAATAACTCCTTTCACTAAATGGCTTTTAGTAACTTTAACGAGACCTTAACTTATTTTATTTTATTAATTTTAGTGCAGTTTTGACAAAATTTTCTTGCTAAAAAATCTTTTGTTACACTTCTTCATTTTATTCCTTAAATTGTACAGGTTAAATAAAAGCTTGTTTTTAAAAAATATTTTTTTTACATTATTTTATTTTACCTCATGGGTGGGCATGTTGCTTCGGCAACTTGCATGGGCAACATGCTGATTTGGGAAAATAAAGATTGATCGTGTAAAGCCAGCCTTAGGCGAAAAGGATCCACAAAATAATTTGCGTAGGTAATTTACCTATATTACACCATGTTCACACAAATGAATCTTATGGATATATATGCGAGGCTCACACCCATTAAGTGTTTGCACTCATCAAAATGTTAAGCCTTCCATACCACTCGCCACCCAACAATATATATTTACAAGTTATAATATCCACAGCAACGAAATCCGACCCCATTTCAGCCGAAACGATGTCTCATATCGCCACTATGAGGAAAAGAGCCGAGCAACGCGCCCACCGCTATCCGCTACCGTATCGCCTATGCGACGCACACCACCCCCTTAAGCTGTGCCCTATTTTTCGGGCAAAATCACCGGAGGAGAGACTTCGCGAAGCTCATTCCCACGACAGCCGGTTCTACGTACCGGAATGACTCGGGTTTTACCCGACCAAGGGCTGTTGTTTCGGCCATCTACCCCCATTTAGGTCGGCGAAATCCATCAAACGTTGCTCGATCCTAGGGCTACAACTTCTGCGCACCCTTCTGCTCAGGGCTGGCATAGAGTCAAACCCAGGGCCAGAAATCTACACCTGCTGCGTATGCCAGAGACGACTGCATACAAACTCCACCTCGGTCAGGTGCAATGCCTGTGACGGGTGGAGTCACCTCCGTAACTGCTCGGGCCTGCGTACGCACCGGCAATGGACCACGTCGTTCGTGGCCCCATGCTGTGTGAACCGGACCGCCTCCACGGCAAACCACCACCCGCCTGGGCAGCACACAATCAACACACACACACCCCAACACAACACAACAATAGACACACAAAAAAACACAATAGCACCCACACACCGCCGCCGGTAACTCCTAGCCCCTCCGACAACCTGCTCTGTTTGGTAGTACAGAATATACCGTAACGTGACATCAGTCAAGTGCAACTCTTACCTCGGCTGGTGCCACTTTAAGGCGTGCCCCGCGACGCCGCCAACCACCACCACTAGGCAGCACCCCCTTTTGCAGCACGTACAGCAGGAGGCCGGCAGGCGACACAACTCTTTAACACCATACATCACCCTGTTGAATTGCGCCGGCTACAAGGTGCACCGTCGAGATCGCGAGCGAGATAATGGTGGAGGATTAGCGTTGATCACGCACCACACCGTGCAGGGTATTGCTATCCGGTCAGGCGACGCTGAGCTCGAAATATTTAACGTATACCCTCCTGTCACCAGCTGCCCCGCAGGATATCACCCTGAAATAGGTGCGCTACTCAGAGGCGAAAACCGTATGGTAGTTGGTGACTTTAACGCGCACCACGATCTTTGGCACTCAAGCCTGTCAAATGATCGTAGGGGAATACATCTGGCTGAGCAGATAGACGATTCGACATTCTGCACAATGAACGACGACGCACCCACCAGGATTATGGGCAGCTGCTGCAGCTCGCCAGTTCTAACAATTGTCAGCGCTGGTCTGATAAACAGCTTATCATGGCGACCTATGCTGACTATAGCATCAGACCATCTGCCCATAGTCATCTAGATTGATAAACCTGCCGACTTTGCTTCCGTGGATCACCGGACTTATGTCAACTTTTCCAAAGCTGACTGGAAAGGCTTCACGGATGTTACTGAGGGCGCCTTCACTGCACTACCAATACCAACCGACGTTCATTTAGGTGAACGTAAGTTCCACAGGGTTGTCACCGCTGCTGCAGCTCGCTTCATCCCAGCAGGATGTATTAAGGATCCACGTCCGAATTTTCCTACCGAAGCGGCTGTTCTAGCTGACGAGCGCGACAACCTTCGTCAGGCCGATCCCGGAAATCCCCGTATTAGGGATCTCAATTCGGAGATTTGGCAACTTGTGAACGTACATAAGCGGAAGAAATGGGAAGAGCATCTGAAGACCTGCAACTTCGCCTCTGGTGTGAGAAAGCTTTGGTCAACCGTGAGGTCGTTGTCCAACCCGACGAAGCGCGACGAAAGAGTCGAGATAGACTTTGGTGACCACGCTTCGTCGGACCCGGAAAGATGCGCGAACTATTTTAGCCGGCAGTTCATTCTGCATCCTCCGGTGGATAAAGCCAAACGTCGAGTGACCAGAAGGCTGCACAAAATGCCAAAACCCACTGCGCCTCTTGTTTTCACCAGCGGTGAGGTGAGGGTAGCCATCGGGAAGGCGAAAGCCTCCAAAGCCATTGGACCCGACGGAATATGCATGTTGATGCTGAAAAATTTGGGTCCTGCGGGAGTAGCGTACCTAACGGAGGTCCTCAACCTGTCTATGGCCACTCTCGTCATTCCAGACATCTGGAAAATGGGGAGAGTGGTCCCACTGCTCAAACCGGGGAAACCAGCCAACAAAGGAGAGTCTTATCGCCCGATAACTCTCCTTTCCCCGGTAGCGAAGACACTCGAGGCCCTGCTGCGCCCGTACTTTACGAGCCACCTGATCCCAGCGAAGCATCAACATGGGTTCCGTAAAGTGCATAGCACAACAACAGCACTTAACGCCATAAACACTCAGATAACTCGTGGCCTAAACCGAAACCGCCCCTGTGAGAGAACTATTCTAGTAGCGTTGGACCTGTCCAAGGCGTTCGACACTGTCAGTCATTCAACGCTACTAGAAGATATAGGGGCCTCCTCACTCACACAGGGACTCAAACGGTGGTCGGCGAATTACCAGAGTGTTCGACACCCGTCAGTAATTTTCAGAGACAAAACTAGCGAGCCACGTAAAATTAAACAGGGGGTACCACAGGGTGGTGTCCTGTTCCCGCTACTGTTTAATTATTACATCTCAAACCTTCCTCAGCCACCAGAGGGTGTTAATTTAATCTCGTATGCTGACGATTGTTCGATCATGGCGTCTGGGAATGGAATTGATGACTTGTGCTCGAAAGTAAGCGGTTACCTCTCCGAACTTTCTCGCTTCTTCACTGCAATGAGCCGTGCCCTATCCCCTGCGACATCGTTGGCAACCCTTTTCACCACCTGGACGAAGGAGGTCAGACTGCCACTAGGTATTCACGTCGATGCCGTAACAATACCGACAGTGAATAACCCGAAAATCCTCGGAGTTACCTTCGACAGTCTGCTCTCCTTCTCGGCGCATACAACCGCAATTGTCAACAAAGTACAGAACCGCAACAATGTCCTCATCTCGCTGGCCGGCAGCACTTGGGGCAAAGAAAAAGAAACGTTCTTGGCAACATACAAGGCAATTGGCCGGCCGGTTCTAAACTACGCAGCGCCCGTATGGTCGCCGGGGACGAGCAGGACGCAGTGGATGAAGCTACAGACCTGCCAAAACACGGCATTACGAACTGCGACAGGATGCCTCCTGATGACGCCTCAACACCACCTTCATGACGAGGCCCAGATGCTCCCAGTAAAGGAGCACAACATAATGCTCTGCAAGCAGTTCCTTGCTGGAAGCCACAGACGTGGCCATCCCAGCGGACAACTGCTCGCGGAAAAGCCCTCGCCACGGCACGTCAGGAGGCATCTTTACGAAGTGACGGACGAAGTCCAGAGGTATATCAAACAACCTCAAACCGTCAACCTACCGACAGGCCCTGAACGGCATTCACAGGGAATCAGTCTCAAGTTATGTAGACTCCCGCCCTGTGAATGCCGTTCTAGGCACACAACCACCCGACGTGGACGGGACAGAACTGTGTCTGCCTCGGGAGACCCGCGCTACAATAGCCCAACTTCGCTCTGGCTATTGCAGCAGGCTCAACAGCTACTTGAGCAGAATCAACGAGGATGTGCCCAACCAATGCCCGGCATGTGGAGAGTCGCCACATGACTCCCGGCACCTCTTCACAAACCCTGGGAACCCCACCCAGCTAACGCCCCTGTGGAAGTAGCACACTTCCTGGGCCTCCCCCTAGCTGACAACAACGTTGATGGATGAGCCGCCCCGAACAGGGCTTAGTAGCCGCTACAACAACAACAACAACTTCGCGAAGCTCTACTGGGCCGCTATTGCGCAAACTGCCTCGCCATGACCCACTAGCTGAAGGATTGTCAAAGCGAGGGAAGATGCCGTAGGTGTGGTGATAAACACAACTTCACTCTGCATTTAGAGGATGAGCCAACTAGAATGTGAGTCGTGGAGGGCATGAGGCAACGAAGACGACTCAGAGGAACCAGTTCAAAAACCATGGAGTATGCAAGTAGAAGAAGCCGAGGCAGACGGCACTCTTTCACTATACGCGTCCGACTCTTCATGGGACATTTCTTCCGACATTTCATGGGGAAGCCTTAACGGCCACCCACAGACTAAAAATAAGCGGATGTTGGTATAACACTGAGTGAGGCGAAGCGGAAATTTCTGGCGCCACTTGTATCTTTTCAGTGCTACAAGATAGTAGGCCCCATTACCTTTCTTGAAGATATTCCATAATGTTGAGTTCCC
This sequence comes from Rhagoletis zephyria, assembly GCF_001687245.7. NCBI lineage: Eukaryota > Metazoa > Arthropoda > Insecta > Diptera > Tephritidae > Rhagoletis > Rhagoletis zephyria. Next base: position 92,980 of record NW_016158756.1, read on the forward strand.
TGAGGCTGGATGCTGGTTTAATTTCAGCACTGAGCAAGGACTCACATATTGTAGAATCTTCACTGATGGCTCCAAAATTGAGTCACTTCGAGGGTAATGGGGATAAGCTTTACTTTTCTCTAGGGGAATATGCTTCGGTATTCCAGGCTGACCTATTTGCACTCCTCAAAGCTATGGACTACGTGGTGGAAATAGGTCGAGGGGAAGGATTTTACGTGTCTGAAGTGGCAGCCAAGCTGCATTTAAGGCCTGGACCAGCTCTATATATAAGTACTTCCAAACTAGTTCGGCAATGCAAGCATCGACTAAATAATGTTGGTAAATATAACGAGCTTGGTTTACTCAATCGGGAGTATCTGGTAATGAGATATCTGGCCATTTGGCCACAGTTGGCTTAGGCCAGGAACTCCTCGATCCGCAACCAGTTATAGCCCTCCCCACTTTGCCCATCGAAGCCCCATCAGAAACTGGTTGAATACTTTCCCCAGCAATGACTGGAGGTATCGAGGGGATGCAAGTGGGCAAAACTCATGTTACCTTCAATCTCAGAAGGTATATCTGGTCTTTTGCTCACACTGTCTGCTCAGTGTGACTGCAGACAATTTGTTTGACTGCTGACTGGTCACTTCACGTGCCACAAACACCTCACTGTGATAGGCGTAAATGACAACACCATTTGTACATCCTGCCGTGAAGAGGATGCGACGGTGGAACACATCTTGTGCTTCTGGCTTGCTTGGTTGTTTATCATCGATTTTTCTAGATTCGGTCTTTTCTCTATTGCCAGGTTCCGAATTTAAAGCTTGGCGTAAAAAGCTTTGTGGTTTTGCTGTTTCAAGGTTTGTGTTTGAAAATGTGAGAGATAAATATTTTTCGCATGGATTTGAAACTCGGAGCAATAAAAATATAAATGATGCTTTACGAGCTGGGATTTTTTAAACTTGCAGGTGTGTAATCACATAACTATATTTTAATAAATATGTATAACTCAAGAAAATATTTTTAACCGCGATGCAAATTTGCATCATTAGATCTAATCTTTATATTTTTTGACAAGCTTTGGGAATATGTTACAAATGTAGCAGCAGGAGGTTCGCCGCAACCAGTAATATTTTAAAAGGGGTCTACGAAGAAAAAAAATTTGGAACCTCTGCTATAGCCCTTTCGACTGCTCCACTGTTGGTTGCGGTGGTTGGTTGGTCGCTCTCGATGTCGTTGGGGGCTATCGCGCCGCTGCTGACCGCGCAAATGCATGTATGCACTGCTCTTTCTACCCAGAACTCCGCTCCCAATTCGATGTAAGATTTTTTGTGCAGCGAGCGTTGACCCGCTCTCCGTTCCATGTTTTTGCCCAGCTCATTTGCCTTTTATTGTTGTTGTCCCTTGGGCTTTTATTATCTCAGGGGTTACAAAATTGTATTTTGTCGCAGGTGTGCGCACATATTCCCCTGTGCCACTTCTGTTCAAGGTACGCGTTGCATGTTCTTACGCTTATAGATGAATGCAACTTTCAATAGCTTCATGCACATACCTAGGGTTGGCATAAGTAATGGTGGTTACGTCAATGGTGGCAAGCGTCAAGGCTTGCTCATGGAAATGTAGCAAGTTCCCAGCCCTTGCGTCTTTGACAGAAATAAATAGAATAAAAAGAAATTAAAAAACAACCACGCTTTTATAATGGACTAAAAATTAGAAAATAATATATCTCAATCTCATAGAATTTGTTTTGATAACTTTTGATTTTGAAATTTTAGCAAAAGTCATTATAAACAATTTATGAGATTGAAAACGAAAAACGTGGAGAGCATACAATACAAAACATTGGATTTAAATGACAATAGTCAAACTACATAACATAGATCTAAAGTTTCTACAGTTAAAGTACAAACTTGAGATCGGTTTTAAGCGGTCGTTATTCATATGGCCGATTATTTGGCTTGCTGCTGGCAATGTGGCCAAGCCCTTGCGTCTTTGACAGAAATAAATAAAATAAAAAAAAAACTTTTTAATATACCATGCTTTTAACGCTTTTATAAATGGACTAAAATTTAGAAAATAATATATCTCGGTCCCATAGAATTTGTTTTGATAACTTTTGATTTTGAAATTTTAGCAAAAGT
>NW_016158756.1:96407-109432 GCF_001687245.7 Rhagoletis zephyria
GAGTTGCGAATAAGCAAGCTATAAGTTTAATTGTGTTAACAAGTAGTAAAGCGTTGTTATTGCTTTAACAAGTATTGTAAAGTGTTTTTACTGTATTAGCAAGTATTGTAAATTGTTTGTTGTACAATAAAGTTAATTGTACTACAATTTAGTCATCGTTAGCATTTATTTAACAATCCAGCGATACGAGCCCGAGTATATTTGGGAAATCCCTCAAGGTTTCGAGGATAATCGTAACAATATTGTTATGTAACTGCTTGTACTGGACTGGAAGTCACGGCGGGTCGGCATGGTTGTAGCCCGGCTTTAGCTCGTCGTGACTTCAAGTCCAGTACAAGCAGTTACATAACAATGGCGCCCAACGTTTAGGTATATTTTTTTGTCTATTTTCTCACACCCTTAGTTCTTTTAATTTTTTTTTGCTGTACTGTTAACTATACATTTTCATGATATTTCCTTATTTTCGGGACAGAGTAGGTTTCCACTAGCGGCTTTACTTAGGTCAAGACCTAAGGTAAATGCGCTAGCTGGAAAACATGGGGGCGGTACGGGTTCCACTCCGAAAGTGCCTTAGCGGATCACAACATCCTGCAAAAGAGATTTTTCGTGAGGAACTTTACAAAATTTTTATTTAATTGAATTTAAATGTATGTCATCATGTGGATCCTGCATCTAACTGATGTGAGGTGCTAGGACGTTTTCCATGTTGCGGACTGGGGTAAATTAGTTAGCAAACTTTGGATTCGCCTCCGGCAATTTAGATTCAGGTCTGATTGTTGTAGTGACGATCCAAAACATAGATGGGTATTAGAGACTTCGACTTTGGACAGCAACCGACATTCATACATGACAAGTCAACAACGCTCACATAATCCGCCAAACGAGGTCAAAACCGTACAACACCAACGATTACTTTATTTATTGAGATACATACATACATAGGTAAACACAAAAAAAGGAGCATTTAATTTTGGCATTCTTTTATTGGAAATTGAAGAATTCTTATAGGCTATACACATCCAAAATCCACATAAATCATATACCTATAAACCATATCAAAGATATTTATTTATATATTTTTGTTCTCTCCCTTTACACCTTTCATTTCCTTTTAGATTTTTCTTATATTATATACGATCCTTGAAGTTTTATTGAATATTTTTTATTGCCCTGCCCCTTCTACTTCGGTAGTATTACGAATTATAGTTTTTGCATGAATATTTCACTTTCATTGATACATACATATATGCTTTATTTTTGAATTACTGTAATCATATATATTTTTATATAACATTTTTGAATAATATTATCATTTTATATATACATTTTTTATGCATTTTATTATAAGTATACCTGCACGTAAGGGTGAGAAGCCAAAAAGTAATTGAATTATTTTTAATGCTACGCAAACAAATTTAGGCGCGATAGAATTTACTTTTTTTTATATCCCGTTTTTTTCTCGGGTTCGGTAATTTTTTTATTCTGTACGTGGAAGGTGCATGGAGGCGCCTAGAAACACAACAGAGCTACCAAGGGCTGGACTAGGTATTCTTACGCACAATAGACCAGTAACGCGTAGTTTAGCAAGGGCACTAGAGAACCAGGTGGTAGGTTCTTTGTTCACTCAGATAGATACGGGAGTCGAACGGCCAGTGGACTTCGTACCCACTGATTATCTGAACCGCTGTACTGCCAGAGTATTTGGTAGGTCCTACATTCAAGCGAATACTACAGACAGCTCGCTAAGCTTTTCAAGGAAGCTGGATAGGGTTCTCGAAATGTTGGAGCCTGAGTTAGTGGAAGAAGGAGCAGTTGGAGGGGCGCCAAGACAAGAAAATGTTGGATCAATGGCCAGAAATCTACAGCCAGCCCCCAACCGCATGGACCAGCTGGAGCAAATGATGGCGATGATGGCACAGCAAAATGCTGTCATGGCTGATTGTATGTCCGAAGTTAGGAAGATGAGGTCCGACGTATCACATTTAAGCAATCGTGTAGGCGACGTAGAAGCCTCAATGCAAGCTCCAACGGCACCCCCTCAACCGGCATCTACTTCCACTCCAGGCAATCGCAATAGTCAGCCAGACCGAAGAAACCGCGACATTACTGAAGGACAGCGGACGGAGACTAAGACAGATATACAGAAAGAAAGAAGGTGGACTTGGACAAGTGGCATCTAAAATTTGACGGTACCACAAAAGGCATGACAGTCGAAAGCTTCGTGTTCCTTCTAGAGAGGAAGCGAATACAACATCAACTCCCCTATGAACAGCTCTTTACAGACTTTCACTGCTTGGTGACTGGCCAGGCCCTAAAGTGGTACTGGCAGGTTTTAGAAGACCACGCGGACGATGACGNTGGTACTGGCAGGTTTTAGAAGACCACGCGGACGACGACGAATTCGACTACTTTGGACTGAAGACAGAACTCCTCGCGCAATATAAATCCGCGGAATCTGACTACGAAGTCATTTGGGAAATTATGGAGCTTTTGAGGACTTTTACTCGGACGTTCACGACCTGACATTTAGACTGAGGCGAAAAATACCAGAGGACGAACTCATAAAAATTATAAAGGGGAACCTCAAACCCTACTTATCCAACCTCACATTTCCTTCGGAGGTGACGACTTTGGCGGAGTTGAAAAAGGAATGTAAGCTTGCGGAGAAGTTGATCAAAGAGAATAGGTCAAGAGTTAAGGCAATAAGCGAATTACACTCTAATAGTACAACTGGTCGGAAGATTGGAGTCAAAAGGGCGAAATCGAAGTATCTGCGCTGAACAAGGAAAGTAGAAACCACCTGCTTCCTCAAAAACATATGTCCAATAACGTCCCACACCGCGAAGTGATCAAACCTAAAGCTCCACCCTTTAATATTAATCCTGCTGTGAGTAATACGTCTAATGTTTCCAGTGCACCCATCCAATCCTTTTGCGCATCTCCCTTCCACCTCATGCTTGCTTTGCTTGCGGAACGCCGGCGGATTTTTATATTAAAACCCGGCAGAAGCAGTAAAAGACAACAAGTGTAAGTCGTCCTTCCATTTNTGCATGTGTCTTTATTGGAAAAGGTGGCTCGGTGTACCAAACTAACTATAAACGTCGAAAAAAGCAAATTCTGCTACAGAGAGGTACGCTACTTGGGATACGTAGTGGGTGANTGCTTTGCTTGCGGAACGCCGGCGGATTTTTATATTAAAACCCGGCAGAAGCAGTAAAAGACAACAAGTGTAAGTCGTCCTTCCATTTAATGGAATGTTTTGCCTGCGGCGGGGATTCCTCCTTCTGCGCTTTCAAACCGGAGGCGGGAAACAAGACTTTGGACGAGATGACCGGGGTCTCTGTCCAGAATCGAAATCCGGAAGTGTAGATATGAAATTGAAATCCAAAGTGGAAATTAATTAAGCTTTAACTAAGAAAAAACGAGGTAGAAATTTTAAAAAGATACAAAAGATGCGCGAAAAACAACGTAACATGAAAAGAATACAAAAGAAGATAGTAGCAACCATAGTTACCGTGAAAAGCGACAATCGTTTTTTTGCACAAATCAGTATCAATGGGCATGAAGTGTTAGCGTTGTTGGACTCGGGGGCGTGCGCAAGTTGCTTAAGAAAAGGCGCTATGAAAATTCTAGAAGGTAGAGAAAGTGAGATAACGCGTATCTCCGGCCAAAACATTCGCACAGCGAACGGCGGGGAAACCCCAGTAGATGGGGTAATATCACTCCCAATCACATGGCATGGTAAAATAAGAAAACTGGAGTTTTTAATAGTGCCAGAGTTGACCCAAGAAGTGTATCTGGGGGTAGATTTTTGGCATGCCTTTAAAATGGATGTTGTAACTAGAGGCGCGAATAAAAGTAGTTGCGCCAAGACCGTCTCAGAGCTCGGGTCCGCCGAAGGTGACCTCTCCTTCGAAGCCGTGCAGCATACGTTAACTCCAGACCAAGATGAGATTCTGGAAAAGACCAAGGCATTTTTTCCCTCTTTCTCAGTGCTAGGGTTAGGCCGTACCGATGTTGAAGAACACGTAATCGAAGTAGCCAATGAAAATGTGCCCGTGAAACAGAGTCATTATCCGATCTCACCGGCAATTCAAAAATTGGTATACGCGGAGTTGGATAGGATGCTAGGTATGTGGGTCATTGAGGAGAGTAACAGCAGCTGGAGCTCTCCTGTCTCACTAGTTATCAAATGCATGAAAAATAGGCTTTACCATTAAAGACGCCTACCCTCTGCCACACATTGATGGCATTCTTAGTAGGTTACAAAACACGCGTTTTATATCTGCCATCGACTTAAAAGATGCATTCTGGCAGATACCACTTGAGGAAAAGTCGAGGGAGAAGACCGCATTTACCGTCCCGGGTAGACCCTTGTACCAATTCACGGTAATGCCATTTGGGCTCTGCAACGCCGCGCAACGCATGTGTCGTCTAATGGACAAAGTCATACCGGCTGCTCTTCGTGATTATGTATTTGTATACCTAGATGACCTCTTAGTATGTTCCGTAGATTTTGAATTGCATGTGTCTTTATTGGAAAAGGTGGCTCGGTGTACCAAACTAACTATAAACGTCGAAAAAAGCAAATTCTGCTACAGAGAGGTACGCTACTTGGGATACGTGGTGGGTGACGGCTGTATTCGCACAGATTCCAGCAAGGTAGCAGCTATGAATGAATTCCCCCAACCAAAAACCCCAAAGCAACTCAGGCGTTTCTTGGGCATGACAGGATGGTATCGGGGGTTCATCCATAATTATGCGACGATTGTAGCACCACTACACGACTGCTTAAACATGGACAAGATAAAGAAATTCAATATGACAGACAGGCAATAACAGCGTTTGAACTATGTATTAAAACAGAGCCTTATATCAGCGCCTGTACTAGTACACCCGGACTTCCACAGACGATTTTACATACGTTGTGACGCATCGACTGAAGGGGTTGGGGGCGTACTGTTTCAAGATTATATTTATGATTGAAGAAATATAGTATTTTTGCGTACTATATTTTTTCCAACAGTATATAGTACGCCGACCGGAAAAATAGTACAATACTATATATTATAGTACGGTTGGCAACCCTATCCATGGCTTTGAGTTTTGCAATTACCTTCGCCTGGAAGACCGATGCATATTCCCCTACAGAAAAGTGAAACTTATCTCCATTAACCTCGAAAAAGACCCCAGATCATGACCCAGAGTCAGTTTTGGAGCCATCAGTGAAGATTCGACAATGTGTGAGTCCGGTCTCAGCGATGGAATCAAACCAGCATGCAGTATCAGGGAACTCAACATTATAGAATCTCTTCAACAAAGGTAATGGGGGCGTACTATCCTGTAGCATTGAAAAGACACAAGTGCTTTGCCATACCAGCATCCGGTTCTTTTTAGTCTGCAGGTGGCATTTAAGGCTTCCCCACGTATGAAAACACAAAGTGACGGTAAGTGCAGCAGTGCGTCACCACTCGAAAAAATTTAAGTTAAATAAAGAGGCTATCAAGCAACCATTTTGGTTCTTTACATCGAAGCCAGATTAATCTTCGTGGACCCCCATTTACAACTCATGGACCCCCATATTTTTTTCAAGTCACCGTGGACCCCCGTCGAGTCTTCCGTGGACCCCTGGGGGTCCACCTGGACCTTTTTGGGAATCACTGTTCTACTCTTTAGACTTGGCTCTATAAAATTTTGCAATAGATATTAAAATAACTCTACTTGCAGTGAAAAGAGAACAGAAGAATATGCAAGCAAAATATTGTTTACTCACGTTTAGTATATACNGCAGTATCAGGGAACTCAACATTATAGAATCTCTTCAACAAAGGTAATGGGGGCGTACTATCCTGTAGCATTGAAAAGACACAAGTGCTTTGCCATACCAGCATCCGGTTCTTTTTAGTCTGCAGGTGGCATTTAAGGCTTCCCCACGTATGAAAACACAAAGTGACGGTAAGTGCAGCAGTGCGTCACCACTCGAAAAAATTTAAGTTAAATAAAGAGGCTATCAAGCAACCATTTTGGTTCTTTACATCGAAGCCAGATTAATCTTCGTGGACCCCCATTTACAACTCATGGACCCCCATATTTTTTTCAAGTCACCGTGGACCCCCGTCGAGTCTTCCGTGGACCCCTGGGGGTCCACCTGGACCTTTTTGGGAATCACTGTTCTACTCTTTAGACTTGGCTCTATAAAATTTTGCAATAGATATTAAAATAACTCTACTTGCAGTGAAAAGAGAACAGAAGAATATGCAAGCAAAATATTGTTTACTCACGTTTAGTATATACAAACATATGTACACACATACATATAGCAGGAATTAATTTCATTTAAAGAAATGGCGTGTCGTCCATTTCCGCTGTAGCATATGGAGTGCATATTTTTACGCGTAATATTTAACTTCTTCTGGCGGGGCGACTTCTACCTCTAGAGTTTTTCTAATCGTATATCTTTGATATGATACCTACGACGAGATTGATATCTAGACCAGGTTTGCCATAAATACCCCTTAATTTTATTCGTTTTTGCGAGAAATATTGTTATCTGTTTTTATATATTTTTTTGAGGGTCGCGACCTGTCGATTTAGGTCAGATTTTGTAGATTTATGAGTTTCTGAATAACTATTCTTGATAATATATAAATTCAAGGCCGTGTTTAAGAAAAATCGCCTAAAATTGAAAATTTTTATGCGACTGCAATAAATGTGCTATCAGTTTATATACAAATAGATATTATTTTAGACAGTACTATATATTTTGAAATTATGGAAATTATCGATGGTCAAAATTTAAAAAAATTAAGAGAAATTTACGTTTTTTTATTTCACCCAATAAAAAATTCCAACAAGTCAAGTCCGACTATAGGTTTTTATATACCATTTTAAAGGTCTATTTATCGTCATATCGTCGATCATATTCGATCTTTGAAATCGAATAAAAATTGCCATTTAAAAAATCTATACAAATACGCATTTCATAAAAATTAATAAAATTAGCGGGTAGGGTCTTGAAATTTACAAAACAAAAAAAGCATACTCCTCCACACATGCGCACGATTCGCAGAAATGAGCATGCGTCGTGGACGAGTAGCCGTTCCGAAGCACTTTATGTCCTGCCTTCACCTCTGACGGAACGCTGTTAACAGGAATAACCTGACTGGCACAGGATGCCAGTCCGAAGAGCCACTAATCAAACGAAATAATATCACGCGTGCAAGACTTAAACGACGTCTACCCCATTGTAGCAACATTTAACCTGGAAGTTTACTCAGGAGTTCGTTGAGTAGCATAGCAGCGTTAAAATGGCCATCGAGACCCAAAAATTGCATCGTCGCCCTATAATTTTGTACAGCCAGACCAAATTCAATCACGCTCTCTACAGAAGGCACCTCTCCTATCTAACGTAGGAGCGTTTCGTGAATCGTATCTGGTCGGCCGAAGAGCATAAGCAGAGTTGCAATAGCCAAGTTTGCCGTGGCAGGCGTCAATAATTTTCCCCGGACTGACTCGAGTGCAGCACCTTTCCAGCCGAATTCAAGTAACCGAATAAGATTGTTTTGGTCAGAAAATCTGCGTGGGTGACCACCAAATAATTTACACCGCTGTACAGCGCCGTGGAGGGGTGTAAGTTCATCGCTGAGGTTCTGTTACCATGTACGAGTGCCAGACTTTATACATGTCATCAAAGGCGCTTGCCGAATGTACGGCGTTGCGTCGTATTTTTATGTTGGGACCTCAACACGTGTGGGCGGTGACAAAATTGGAGCCCAGAAGTTCACATGTGTCTGCAAATCCGATAAGGCTGTACCTGCGGATGTAGAGGATTCGACGGTTGTGCTGGTCAAAGGTGCCATCTGTGAATGCTCACCTATATGAGTGGTACCTAATGCTATAGCAGCACCGACGATTCGAGATTCCCTATCAATTAGCGCGGTTGTCCAGGTTTGTGAAGATGCTTCGATGGTCGCGAATTCTTGAAGTGGATGAGGTGCGACTGGTGATGCGGTTGCACTTATTATGGTCGATGCGCTGGATGATGGTGCGGCACATGTATCGGGCATCGTATTTTCCTCGCTGCTCATATTGGTTGTTTGTACAATTTGAGGTTACACGCAAAAGTATTTTATTTTGTTGACTGGAGAAGGAAAGCCTGACTTTGCGACCACATACTTTAAGCGTTTATTCAAATAATATATTTCGCAATGAACGAAAATGAATGGATGCTGAAATCTAAACAATTAAAATAAGCTTAGTAGAAAATACCAAATTGAATTTACATGTGGTTCTTACACTTGTGCTTGCGCTTGTGGGGTTATGCTGCCTTCTTCGTCAATGATCAAAGTAAAAAGAAAGTTCGTAAAATGTGCAAAAGCGCAACTAAAAGAAAAAATGACTTTTAGCAAATACAACCACCAGGACCCTGCAAGCACAAGTGATTGACAATTTTTGACTTAACAATTTGACCCTCGCGCGTTAACACTTGCACTTATTTGAGTAAAATTTCATGAGCCATGTTACTGCATATCCATAAATTCAGATTAAAAAGTCAACATTTTTATGGAAATTTGTTGCATTTTTCTAGAGTTGGTACTAAGTTTGAAAGTTTGAATTAATTTTATGGTTTTGGTTAAAGCATGAAGGAAATTTTTATAAAAAATAACTAAAACTTAACTTGAAAACCTTTGTAAATATTTAAAATAAAATCACCCTGCGCTCAATTTGGATAGCTAGTGTAACTTTGTTTTGCTCAAATGATATTGAATTTTTATTTATGAACCATTTTATTATTCCATAAGCGAATGAATCGATTTTTTGTTGAATAAATTTAGTTTTATTTGTCCCTCGTAAAATACCCCTTTTTCTTTCTCGGCTGTACCCCAAGCCCCCTAATTCGGTATTTTAGATCTGGCAACCCTACTAGTTGCCCTAGGTATATCGTTCCAGACTATTTGCCGTCTGTAAGCTCTGGGACTCTACACTGAGGGAAAAAAATATTAAAATCAAATAGTAACGTAATTCATCTTACTATACACGTCAACGAAAGTACTGTGTATTGGTAAATATTCAATTCAATCACGCGCATATTAAAATTACCGCGTTCGTTCTGAAAAAGCATCCGTGAAGTGAAGAATCAAGATAAAAATAAAATAAAATTTAATTTGCATGTTGCCTGCAGTGGTATTCAAACCCTGACCCTCTCTGGATATCAACAAATTGTGCCAAGCATCTTTGCGCAATCATCTAAAGCCACACATATAAATGTGTTTTCAAATGTTGAATTTCCATCAACACCACAGCACGCGATTTGTACGGATAAACATGTACTATGTATTTATGTGTGTGTTGTCACCGCTCTGCATGCTGGGGATGCGTATCCCTGTAGGTCTACTGGAGTTTTGCTGGTGATTGGTGATTCCATGCATCACCGATTGTTAGGCAATTCGCTAGCGGCAGGTTATACGACGCTCGTATTGAAAATATCACATACCACCGTTTTTTTGCGTTACTCGTCGTTAGGCAATGCGCTAGCGATTAGTAATCGCCACTTTTGCACCGCTCGGTACGCTTCAATGACTTTGCCATGTTAAATTCGTTAGGCAAAGGAATTGGTGCGCGTGATTTGTCCTTTCGCTAGCGATTACCTAGTACAGAAGTGGCGATTACTAATCGCTAGCGCATTGCCTAACGACCAGTAATGCACAAAATCGCTAGTATGTGATATTTTCAATATGAGCGTCGCATAACCTGTCGCTAGCGAATTGCCTAACAATCGGTGACGCATGGAATCACCAGCACCAGTCACCTGCAAAACTCCAGCAGAACTACAGGGATGTACACGTACATATACATACTCAGATGTGAACAGTCAAATACGTTGGTAATAAATATTTGCAAGAAAATATTATTTGTAAATACGAACATTTTTAAACGGTAATCAAATATAAGGTATTAATTTTTACTATGCATTATTTCCCTCTCTGAACTTACCAAAAAACAAAAGCAGGATTTTCTGTTGCTTTTCTTAATCTACAGTCCAAGCGCAAAGAAGATCCTTCGTTGATGTGCAAGTCCGGTGCTCCTACGATTTCCGCAACGGCTTCTGAAAAAAATTTAAATATAAAATTTCAATTTTGGAAAAAGTTGCAGATAAATTACACGGAGATAAACAAAAAAAAACCAGGAAATACACCCGAAACAAAACCTAGGGTACGTTGCAGATAGGGTCGAGTACAATATGATAATAAGTCTCTTATAGTTCCTGAAAAATTTTGAAACATTTCAGATACAATTACAATATAAAATACAAATGACTCGGTTATTATTTAGGTTTATTAAAACATTCCCGGTTTTTCTGCCTTCAGTAGATCACGAAATGAAAAACCTACCCTTTACTGCAACAACAGCGCGTAAGCTCTTCAAAAACCACAGCAAAAACCGCCCTAATTGCCTGTTTAACTACAACCTTTGCGGGCGATTGTATAATATATTGTACAATACACTTACAACCTTTCAGTGTAAATGTACCATATATTAGGGCTATTCGCGATTCGGTGCATAAGAGCAGACAAATTTATGCAATTGCAGAAATATGCCATGGATTGTGAGCGACCTTTATTAAACTGTCATGGTAAAGCTTTTGCAAAACAATTTTTGTGCATCAGCTTTGGTTTTGTTTATGAATGCAATGCATAGCATTTTTATGCTATGGATTTTCGGTATTGCAAATTTGCCAAGCCATGACAAATGCAAATGCGTGTATTTTGTTTGTGTATTGCAAATAATTTGCAATACAAATTTGCAATGCAATGATGCTAGGCCATTTGCACCGAATCGCGAATAGCCTTATTGTACTTTTTTTTTTTGACCACTCGGGAAAAATATTTTAAATCATGATAGTTTAATTTTAGCATTTTTATATGATGAAATGCTTTTTTATATTTCCATACTATGTGCTTTTATTAGCGATTTTACTTGACTTTCACGTATTTTTTGTGCAGTACATTATCACAACTTGCGTGTCTCTGGAATATAATAAAATGATCTATTTTTTAATTAAATTCTCAAAATATTTTTGGAACGTTTTCGATTTTGAAATTTACGTAAACTAGTCGGGATATTCCTAAACTTTATAAAGTTTAATTTGTTTTCAAAAATATTAACACGATTTTTAGTAGCACGCTTCCAATGTTACAAAAAATTAAACGTACAATATATTGTACAAATGCAGGTAAAAGGGTAAGGGTTAAAATTATGTATAACAATATATTGGTAGACTTAGTTTGTTTGGGAGCTTTTTAAAATTTAAAAACCCCCTATTTTTCCACTTTTTCAAATTACACCATCGCTAATTTCAAAAAATTCTAAAGAAGCTGCGCAACATTTAGGATCTATCTAAAAGTACATTTATTTTCGAATAAATTTGTAGTGCAATTTCATAAAAATTGTCGAAGTTAAGTAATCTAAGGAGAAATGCGGCCTTGAATTAGTATGAGGGTATGTAATGGATGATTTGACCAGTGTACTAAAGAATTCATCAATGGTGACACTTTGTATTTCAAATTTGATAGATATCGGCGAAGTAGTTTTTGAGGTACCTATACGATATAAGTGTGCGGTGCCACGCCCATTTTCCTAATATTTGATTAAAAACCACTTTTTTGCTAATGAACCATTTTAAACATATATAAACTAGCAGAGCACCCGACGAACTATTTTCATTCTGTCTAAATTAAGGCATCCTTATGAGTCACACTTTTAGATTTATCGTGGTTCAACTACTATATACTGATCATCATTTTTTGTTTTGTTCCATTATTAATATTAGAACGATAGAATTTTTAAACCAATATTAGTCTACTACACGTTACATTCCGTTTAGCTGCCTATTCGCTTAGCTGTTTTTGTATAGCTGCATTTTCCCGGTAGAATGCTTATTTCGGAAGTAGTTTTACTCATTAGTACATTTTTCGTTTAACAGCATTGCGGAATTAAAAAACGATTTATCTTTCCACTTCGAAACGGTTTAAAGAATCTAAAAGCTGTGAGAGACGGCAAAGCTTTAGCATATAATCTGGCACACATATGCGCATAATAATTTTACCCTTACAGGCAGCAGTAATGCGGATAGACGAGCCCAAAGGTCGTGGGTTCGAGCCCCACGGCCAGGAGAATATTGTCATCGGAAATACCCCGGATCCGAGTTAATTCCCAAAAATTTCGTGCATTTGTTCGGCTGCTTATGCGCATTTTAAAGAGGAAAATGCATTTGTCAAAGCAAATAAACGCTGTTTATGCAAATAATCGAGTCAGTTTGTCAACCGTATAAGTTTTCAAAAAACTAAGTGTTTGGCCGAGCTTCTGCTCAAACTTGAGGCATGAGTTCTGATGTTGTGGCACAAATGGAGACACCTATGTACATATTTAAGGCTCACTCAGATCACCAAATGATTTTATAAGAAGAGTTTTCAAGGCAGAAATATACTCGAAGGTTTGCCATTGCATGCCGAAGGACGACTGCTGTTTTGGGTTATGATCTGACCAGGTATTTAACCATGGTCCTATGGAGTGGAAGTACACACATGTAATCACTCTGCTACGGCGGCCGCCGTAAGTACATGCTATACATATCGTCGTTTAAAGTACAAAACCGCGCATCAAGAAAATGCAAAACCGCGTAATTGCATACATTATTTTCTAGAGAGTATAATCACCCATATTTCAAAATGGTTCTCTTTTTTATGAAGCAAACGTATTTCTGGCTAGTATATTTCAGGACGAATGGATAAGAATTGAGCCAGGAGCTTTTGTGAGCAAATCCAATTTTTGGCAGCAAATGTCACTTACGAGGTTTTGCAGAATGACGATACGCGGTTTTGTACTGTAAACGACGATATGTATGTGCACATATTAGATTATTTGTTCTCAAAATGCATGAAAACTATAGTATGCTTGCAAACATTTAATAACATTATGTGATAAACAGTTTTTCAAATGTATTTGCACTTCAAATTTGTGTTTTA
>NW_016158756.1:111498-112806 GCF_001687245.7 Rhagoletis zephyria
AGCTCATTATAAAATTGTTGAATATAATAATAATTTATTTAATTAATACTTTATCCTACTGAAAGAAGTCTGATGAGGAAATGTGGTGATTTCCGAAATAGCTATCACTTCTACCATTTTTTCAAATTATTGTTGCTTTTCCACAATAAATTTTCATTTAAAAAATGGCCTCGAGCTCATTATAAAATTGTTGAATATAATTGTTAAAAGGCCAAAAAATAACAAAAAACAAATAAATTATTATTGTAAAATATTATTTTAATAAATAGATGTAAAGATATTTATACTTGGCAACTCTTGGACTTTTCTTCATTTGTAACAAATGACAGACGTAAAAAAAAATAATAGTAATTTTACAAATTTAAAGCAAACGGGCGTTCTTTACAAAAAAAATGTAGTTAGGGATCGAATTGCGCATATTTTTTTTCCAATACCAAGTGCCTGCAAGAAGTGTTAAACCACTAAATAGCTTAAAAACCGCTTTCAAAAATTCGAAACGAGAGTGAAGTGCAGGCAAAATTTGTGCGTGTGTAATTAGTGTTTTACTTATTTGAAGAAATGTTGCCCCTTGTCATTAAAAATAAGCAAACCAACACCCCCGCTTCCCAATGGTGGTTACATAATACTTGAATAGCCCCTTAATTAACATGTGCTTGTTTTGTGGACGCACGGCCAGTTAAACAGGCATGTCTGAATCCATTTCCTTCCTCATACTTAGCAATTTGATGTGCATTTTTATTGTTATGTATTTGCAACACTAACTAAACTAAATAGGTTCTAAAATCTCTGTACACAAGCGCACTTATTTTTAACAATTTCCAGTTTATGTAATACTAGCAGACCCGGCGTACTTCGTCCCGCCCAAAGCTTTTATATATTTTATTGAAACTTTTTGGTCCAAGATTTTCACCAACAATTCACGTTTACAATTTTCATAGGCACATTCGTCTGCTAAGATTATGGTTTGGTGGTCATTTGCCGCTTTAAATGACCTAAGGAAAGTGTTATATCCGTGAAGAAGTTCTTGAAATTCTCCAGTTGTGCGGTATTTTATAGCACGGTTATTCGCAAAGCGAAATAAAATTTTTCCTCTTCACTCCCTGGCGGCAACAACCCGGTTCTATAGTGAATGTCCTAGTAGCTTTACAGTATAGTTGGTGGCAATTTCAAAATGGGTGCGAACAATTGTTCTACAGAAATGCAATATACATATACTTATTTCAGACGAAATACCTTAAAAGTTTGAACGCATAATAATATTGGAAAATCACATCCATTGGGCCAATCGCAACGCAGGAGCGTTCGATA
>NW_016158757.1:0-17247 GCF_001687245.7 Rhagoletis zephyria
GCTGCTCTGGTGGACTGAGGTTTGCCGTGGAGGCTGCTCTGTTTGAGCATCAGGGGGCCACATACGACNTGGTGGACTGAGGTTTGCCGTGGAGGCTGCTCTGTTTGAGCATCAGGGGGCCACATACGACGTGGTCCATTGCCGATGTGTCCGTAGTCCTGAGCAGACTCTGAGGTGACACCACCCATCGCAAGCATTGCACTTGACAGAGGTGGAGTTGTGGTGTAGTCGTCTCTGGCATACACAGCAGGTGTAGGTTTCTGGCCCTGGGTTTGACTCGATGCTAGCCCTGAGTAGGAGAAAACGTAGCGAATGTAGCCCTATGGACGAACAACTTCTGAGATACTTCGCCGACTTAAACGGTAACGGTAAAACCCGAGTCATTCCGGTACGTAGAACCGGCTGTCGTGAGAATGTCTTGCTTTATGTGTATTTTGTCCGTGGTTTATTTCAGTGATTTTTAAGCGATTTTCAATAAATTTTTTGTGCAAATGGAATTAAAATGAAGTGCGCGGTGATTGGTGCCAAAAACACGTACAAAATAATAATTTGGTTTGCACAAACATGTGCGGCAAAATTGCTTGCAAATTTTCTTTACGCTTCGTCTTCATATTCTTTGTTTACTTCTCAAAGAAAATAACATGGCGCCGAAATTACAATCGTAAGCCAGAAAATTAATTTTTTCTTTTGCTTCATCTTGTCAGATCTTGTGTAGTTGGATCATGACGTTATTGCACCTTGAATTCACAAAGCCTACCGTACTCTGTAATCCCGTTCCAACGCTACATTATTCCTGTCTAGGTGGCAACGCGTGTAATCAGCTGACCACCTTTTGATTTGGCAATTGAAACGTCAAATAAAGTTGTTGCCGTCATAATTTTCAATAAAATTTTTTCTATGGTGGTTCTTTTGTTGGAGTGCTGTTTTCTTCTCGAATATTTCCAATAAAACTATTTATTGCTAGCCTACGAATAATATTAATTGCAAAACGGGTAAACTCTAAGTTAAAACGTTCATTGCTAACCAGAGGCCATGCAGTTCTAGCAAACGGCTAGTTGCTTTAACTCGGACGTTGGTTCCATAGTTTTTCTCATAATTGTATAGATTTTATTCAGGCAGATAATTGTCTATGTCGTGGTCGTTACTTCAAACATATATAAACATAAACTTATAAGCAGTTAAAGCCCCAAAATCAAGAATGTCCTTCGACAGCAGCGTGCTTCCGTCAGAGCTATTGGTTGCACCACAGCCTCTTATAGGTTTCTGCGGCTTGGACACAACGCACAATCTAGTGCATAAGTCTATATGGGATGCGTTTAGCACCAATAAAAAAGCAGATAGGTAAGGCGTATTGTCCAAAAAACAACGATCGCATCATTAATGTCTCCATATTTTCAGAGCTTCTGTGCAATTCAAGATTTTACCACCTGCTTACGAGTTTCCAGTCGCAAAGCCTAAACGTGCTTCCTACGAATGGTACCAGCCCAAGGGTGTTCTGAAACGAAATTGGATGCTTAAGCATTTGCATGTACTGCCTGCGGTTGTAGTTTTGTTTCAAGACATGGAATGGAATGACCCTCAATGGTCGGAAAAACAGGTGCAGTGCGCCTCAACAATCCAAAGTCTCAAGATCGCATTACAGGTTTGTTATTTATAAGGAGTGTTCAACTAATCGCTCTCGAATTGGTTGTCAATTTCAGGAACGAAACACTCGATTGTGCCTTGTGCTGTTGCAGAAATCATCACCTTTACCGCCAGGTGAAGACTTACTGGCATCAGAACGCGCTGCCAGTTTAACTACAGCTTGTAGTATTAATATTAAAATGTTATTCATCCTGCCGCATACTGAGCATTTAATGGGCTATACATTACGCTTGGAATCTGCGTTCCTAGACATGGCTCAATCCTATTACGCGCTCATGTCCAAACGTATACGTGCACATCGTGATCAATTAACTGCTGCGCACACAACACTCAAAATACGACATCAATTTAAGTTAGGTTTTGTTGCGGAGATAAGACAAGATTTCAGCACTGCACTGAAGTAAGTAGGCATTGCACGAGTATGGTAGCAGTTATGAATGCTGAGATTTCCAGTTTGACACCTCACATTATTCATATCTATAGTGCTCACAGTTTCTTGGTATAGGTAATACGTGAATATACTGTTTGCGTTAATTTAATGTGTCTTAAAACAAAACGGCGGCGATGTCGCAGACTTTACCGATCCCGCAGCACTCTTTTAAAGATAAAACGCGATAAAAATAACACCTTTATAATAGGAAACTGTGAGAACCACGACTTTACGTTCCCACGACAGTCGGGTCTACGTAACCGGAACGACCCAGATTTATATCTGGCCAAGGACTGTCACTCCAGCAACACTCCCCAAAAAGTCTTTGGGGAATTTGTATGCTGCTACAACAACAACAACAACCACGACTTTAAAACTCGTAATAAATCTGCTTAAACTCCAAATACATTTACTCTTTTAAAACTTTTTTTGCAGACATTTTACTCAGGCATATGCCACACTCGATGAGATACGTATCACTGACGCCAATTGCCTCGAAATGAAAACCATAGCCGGGTTCTTGAATTACAAATTATGTCGGTTAATGTTTAAGTTAAAGGTGCCGCGTGATGCAATCAACCACTTTATAAGTCACATAGAGAAATATAAGAATCGTATAGGCTTCAAGGATTTAATATTTGAGCACTATGCTTGGTTAAGCACCCAGTAAGTGGATGTTTTAGACATGCATATTTTAAGTTATATCATTTTATCTCTTACATATTTATTTTTAGACATAGCGTGTTTGCGGAATTATTTTGTGAGGCAATAAAAAATGGGCTACCTGCATTACAGACTCAAAATCCTGGCATTTATTATAACAAAGCTGCAGAATATACAATGAAGCGCAAAGAATCCTTCCTACAGAGTAACGGTAATTATAAAGACGTGCCCGAGTTTGAGTAACTCGCAGTCGCTCATCTATTTCCGTTCTAAGAAGGCTCACTACAAAAATATTTAAAAAACAATGTATATGTATGCCTTACCAAAAACAAAAACTCGTATCTTTTTTTCCGACTTCAAAAAAGGAGGAAATTATCCATTCTCCGAAAAATATTTTTTTTTCATGTATGGTACCGGATAACTTTTGACCACGTGAACCGTTTGGATATTTTTTTTTACCGGAAAAATTGTACTTGAAGGGTGTTCCCATACTCATTTGGTTTAATGCCAATCATTGGGCCATAAAGAAACGAACGGTTCTCGTAAATTTTTATATGAGCATTGAAGTCGGTTGTTTTTGTTTTTTTTTTATTAAAATTCTCTCTTACTAAATAGCCTTTTAAATGTATCGTTTCATCCTAGCTATTTTGTTAAGTCCTACTGACCCGACATCTCCAAATTCAATGCAAAACAACAATTCAGTGGCATTGTATACGGAATTCTTTGGTATTCGAGCTGTCAAAACTGGGGACCCAGTGTCCGAGCAACAAATAAATATGCTTATTCGGGAAAATGAGAAATCTTTCAATCACTCGGTAAAAAAAATAAACCCGCCAGTAAAAATCCCAACAACTAGTAAATATAACAATAACATCTTTCAATTACAGAACGCCATCATAAACTTGCTTAGTTTAGCACGAGCTCAGTTCAAAATTTACAAATGTCCACGATTTCGAAATAAACTCGCCATCGACATGGCCGAGGAATATTATAAAAGTGGTGATCACGCTAATGCATTAACGTACGTTCTGGTGATGTACATGCCAGAATTTAAACTTAGTGATATATTAATTTATTTTCAGTCTTTACTCTGTGATGCTAACCGATTATCGACGTGAACAATGGTCGTCTATATTCTCTGATGTTTTACTGAAGACTCTACGATGCGCTTTTTTGTCTGCTTCGATTACCGACTTTATATCATGCAGTATTGAAGCGCTGTCCTTGCGAGTTAGATGTGAACAGAAAGACCGAATTATTGTGCTCGAAAATCTATGGAAAGTATTTAAAGTACGTGTCTTGTTTCCCATCTGTTGAAGCGAATTCCTTTCATTGAGTATACATATTTTGCTTGTAGGGTGCGGCACCCATCTCTCACGGTCAAAGTGCACCTGAAATTATAGAACGCTGGGATAGTGCTTTCGTTGCAATAAAGTCACCAATTACTATCGATTTGGATAAGTTGACAAAACTGATTAAAATGTATGCCAGCTTCGAACACTTAGAATTGAAAAATGATGAAACCATTAACGTTTATCTCATCATAAAGTACGTTATAAAAGAACAATAATTTGAGAAATAAAATATTATCATGTATATCCTTTATGCAGGTTGCTTACTGATGTTCCCATTAAAATACGACACTGTGCCATTGTTCTCACAGATGGTACAAACTTTTACAAGTTGCCAGCCAGTATGTGCAAATCATTCCAGTGTTTACTCGAAGTACAAGAGACTCAAAAGAACAGTAAACCACCAGGAGGTACACTGCTGCATTTTGATCCAGAATTGAAGTTGGAGCCGCACTTATATTACCAACTAGGTTTCTCTACCGACGCTTGTCAATTTTTGGAAAACACGCAACTACGTGTTGCACGCATCGAAGCTCAAATGGGTTCTGATAAGTTGGCGGTGCAATTCACAAAATCAGCCGTTTTCTCACGCAATGCCTTTCGTCATTATTCTCGCGGAAAAGATCTCGATGATAATATTAAAATCAATCCGCTGTGCTATATTACTCCAACGTAAGTTATATCGCAAGCCGGAAGTTGCAACGTTTTAATGTTGTTATGTATGATTTCATATTATTTACTGTAGATTCCATTTGAACACGCAATGCAACCTTGACAAAGAAACGCAAATGCTAGTTAACGAATACTACCCTATAACAACTACAATAAATAATCCATACAATGTTTTCCTGCAAAACGTTAGCCTAAACATTAGTGTACCGAACAATCTACGCAACCAAGGTGAGATAATACAGTAATAACTAGAGAACATAAAAATGTGCACTAAAGCACTAAAATCAACGAAATATGCTCAATGAAAATAAAAAATATGCACAATAAGATTCCTTAAATTTGATTAAAGAAAGACAATTAGTTTTTAATATTGTTATTGAGCTTTGTACCACGATTATGTTTATTAGGAAAAATGGAAAAAGTTACAAAGTCTAAGCGGTAGAAGTTATAGCAGCTATTTCGGAGATCACCAACCACATCTCCTCATCAGACTTCTTTTTTCTAGACTTCAAGCGTTAACCACTGAGCTATGCACACCCCGTAAACTCTTGTTTCTAATTCATTTCCTTACTGACTTTGCACATCGCTGACGCGGATTCGATCCCCGCTGAAGTCTAGAAAAAAAGAAGTTTGAGGAGATTTGGTGATCTCCGAAATAGCTGCTATAACTTCTACCGTTTAGACTTTGTTGCTTTTTCCATTTTTTCCTAATAAACATAATCGTGGTACAAAGCTCAACAAAAATATGTATCTGAAAGCAGAAGTATGTGGCAATATTTAATATATACCTCAAATATATTGTACCTCCTGTTGTTTAGGAGTTATAAATGTTTCACCAGCATTACATTACTATTTTTTTTTGTTACATTACTATTTTTGGAAGTAATTTCTAAAACTGCTTTATATTATCGAAAAAGTCTGCTCTCTATTTATTGAACTGATAAAATTAATTTGGAGGTCAATGTTTGCAAAAAATAATCCGACTGTTACGTTATAGAAAAGGACTCTTACGTTACCTATGCGATTTATGTATATAGTACGTGTAGATTAGAATTAAGTTTTTAAATGGCTTGTAGTCTGTTTTACCCAATAAGTAGCATGAATTCAGTTGACTTGCGATTTGACATGTAATCCAAAGAAATTAAGAGCATGATAATTATTAATACAGATTTAAAAGTTTATGTTGCTGTGCAATAGGTCGATTCTGAAGTAAATTTCTGCTTAGAACTCGAGCTCGAGCTTACAACTGCTCCAAATTAGGAGATTTTTCGCGGTTAAATATACGAAAAACGGCTTTAATGGCCACTTTTGCTTGCTCTATGCCATTTAGTACTATTCTTACCCTTCAAAATGCGCCTTCGACTGGTGCTTTACGATTTTTCCTTCAGAAATTATGTCCATTGGAAGATGACGTAATGAGTTGGAAAGCCTATGCTTGGTTTGGCGATGTTAGATTCGATGACACGGAAGTTTAAGTGGCCGTAACTCTTGAGGGAAAAGTCGTATAGCACTATTCGAGAGTGCATTTCAAGGATAATAGTAGTACTAGAAAAATACTTGAAATAATTCGAATAGCTTTTTACTATTTAATCAGAAAATCTTCTTCTTTTAGCTTCTTATTGTGCTTCGTTTGGCCTCGTTTCTTTTTGAAATAATATAATTCTCGCGTTTTTTTTTATTTTTCTACGTAATTTTTATTTTCTGAGCCTATTTGAGTTAGAAAGAAATAAATTTTAACTGTGGGTCAATAGGACGTTGAAACGCTTTTAATGTTGCTTTCAAATGAGCGCTAATTCAATTAGTAAAAAGACTTACGTGACAAATAGTTTTGCACCGAAAACACATGGATAATGAAGAGTATAGGAAACTGCTTTATTGTAAAGAAGTCCGAAAATGCTCGAAGAAAACCAGATTTTTCCATATTTTAGCTTGGTGGATTCCACGCCAAAAAACTTTTTTTTTATATTTTGGACATTACCTTAAAATAGGTGCAATCCCGTATTCCTCGGACTCGGACTAGTAAAACTGTCAAAAAATAAAAATTCGCTCAGAGCGAGAGAGTAACATTGAAAAGTACGGGATCGCTTTCTAGTAAAAAATGGTAACTTCTGTCAACTTCAACATAACCTCCAAGTTTTGGTTGTAAATTTTTGCTTAGTTTGTAGTAAACACACTCAGCTCACACATGAAAATAACCAAAAATACTTTCAAATTCATTAGAATCCACTTAAACAAGTAATTAAATACTTTTCAACATGAATTAGAAGAGTGCACTTTTCTTTTGTTTACAATTTGGTTTCCAAACACACTACAGCTGATCGTTTGACACATTTACCAGAATTTACCTGTTGTCCAACATAAGCCCTCATACTCAAAAATCGAATAGAACTGGTGACTAGGACGGTCATTCTTCCGGAGTAACAGTTATTCGTCGCCACGCTGTAATCAATAATCTGCGAAACCTGAGAAAAAACATTTTACCCTTGGCTTCGTTTCGGCGATTTGGGCTATATGCTTTTAATTTTATGCACTTTATATATAGGGGCCCGTGATTTTTAGTCCAGGCCCCGAGTTTTCTCTCGACGGCCCTGTACAGAGAATATGCATGGACATATACCGTTTCATCGGTAAAGCTGTCACCATACTAATTCAGAGTAAGAACTTATTTTAATTAATACGGTGACTGCATTATCGACGACATGGTATACGTCCATTTTAGATGTGCATTTTCTTTGGGTTCTACGCTCCCTGAGCAAAGAAATACGCAAACAAAGCAGCCGTTCCCTTCATCCGCGGTAGCCGAGTGGTGAGAGTTGCGTACTACGAGCCCGCAGGTCCCAGATTCGATCCTCGGCTGGATCAATTGATTGTCAAAACAATTTTGTTTTTATTGCTACTTTAATATTTTTATTTTTTATTTGATTTATATATTTAAGTTTACTTTATTTTATTTTCGTTTGTTTTGTTTTATTTCACATTTTTATACCCGAGCGCACTTGTGCACAAAGGTGTTATAACTTTCTTCACATAACCGTTGTTTGTAACAGGCAAAACGAATCGAGATACATATGATCAGAATGAAGAGAGAAATCGAAACTTGGTACGCGTACTTCTTTCAGGCGTAGGACGGATGGATGGTAATGAAAATGGGCAAAATCGGACAATAACCACGCCTAGCTCCCATATAACGGTAGTTTTCAGAAATACGAAAACTGCGATATTTTACTAACTACTCAAGCCTATTCACTCAAAATTGATATTTACAATGATTTTTAGACGAAAAATAAGAATATTATAAATTTTTGGAAAATGGGCGTAGCCACGCCCACTTATGATTACATGTGTATATCTTGGTAACCGCTCCACCAATTTCTCCCAAACTTGGCACAGTTGTTGCCTTGGTACAGCATACCAAATGGCTGAAAATTTTCAAAATTGGACAATAACCGTGCCCACATCCCATATAATGGTAATTTAGAGAAATACGAAATCTTCGATAAACCAGTAAATACTAATTCATTCAAAATTAATGCAATAATTCTTTACCAAGACATACGTTTATGATAAAATTTTGGAAAATGGTCGTGGCACCGCCCACTTATGATCACACATATGTATCTCGGTAACCGTTCTACCAATTTGTACCAAGCTCGGTATGGTTATTGTTCTTGCCACATAAAAGCAAAACATTGAAAATTATTGAAATCGGACTAAAATTACGGCCACTTTTCATATAACGGTAAATTTTAGGAATTCTTGAAACTCGGGTATTTCGAAACTTAACGAGGCTAATTTACTCAAAACTGATACTAACCACAATCCCTTGAAAAGAGGTGACATTATTTGGAATTTTGGAAAATGGGCGTGATGCCGCCCACATATGACTATATAAGTTAGTCTCATTATATCTAACTGAGCGTTCTATCAAAGATGTTCTAAACAAGGGTAAAACCACCATGTAGCGGGAGCTTTCGGAAAGGTGAAAAACATATATTTAATACTTGCGCCGGGTATTTAATGTTCGGCTCCGCCCGAACTTAGACTTTCTTACTTGTTTATTTTATTAATAGTTAATGTAAATTTTTAGAGTTTAATTTAAATTAAGAAAAGTCAAAAACCCACCACCGCTACCGATTTTTCTCAAATGACAAGCAATATGCAATCTGCTTTGGAAGGGACACATTTGAAACTAAAACTAGTTTCGATACCTCTTCCGGTACCGGAATTATAGCCTAAAGTATAGTCACAAGAAATGGATAAAAAGTATGACAATTATGGGTATCAAATAAAAGGTAATTGGAAGTATTTTAATATAGACATATTTTAAAATTATTTTACAATATTCGGTTACATAATTTTTCCGAGAGAATACTTTCTCTAGAGAAATTTTTATTAAACAAAAATGAAGTTGCAAGTATTAAGTACGTTTTTTCAATACTCACCTAAAAAATGTAAAGCTGTTTCTTTATCATAATATTATTGTTTCGATGCAACTCTATTTTGTTTTCAGAAAAAAAAACAAGCTTCAAATTTATAAAAAAGAAACGTGAACATTACACAAATTTGTTGCAAGTAATTTTGACAGCATACGAATTATTTGTGTTTTGACATAAGGCACTAGAAAATTTTAAACATTTTATAACCTATTGTACTTATAGTTTAAATAAAAATACGTATTCACAAAACTTTTTTATTTTTATGGACCAAAGACTTTAAGAACAGCCATCTAAGACTCTGTTCAGCTGATGAAGGAGCCTTTACATATATTAATAAGGGCACATAGAAGCAAAAATAGTTCAGAGCAATAAGTATCGAACTTTCGAACTATTTTTTAACCGACTTCCAAAAAAGGAGGAGGTTATCAGTTCGTCGGAATATTNTTTTTTTTTTTTTTTTTTTTTGTATGTTACCGCATAACTTTGGACCACGTCAACCGATTTCGAAAAGGTAGTGTCTCAGAGGTGGTCCCATACTAATCTGGTTAAGATCCGATCAGCGGATCATGAGATATATATATATATATTTTTTTTTTATATGAGAGTTGAAGTCGGTTTTTTTTTTGCTAAAAATTACTAGTTAATATGATGGAATCTAAAATACTTTACTCAATTAGTTTCAGACAAAAAACTTAAGTTAAAAATAAACGAGTCAATACCGTTAGGTGTGCTAAGTTTCAGTGTGTGGCGCTTTAAGCAGATTCATCGCATCTAGCTCCAGTTTTTTTTATTTTTTCCGCATTTTCCTTGTAAGCTTAATTCAGATATTATCAGGTGTGATCAGAAAAAAAAAGTTTGAAATATAGAAATAAATTTAAATCTTATCTTATCCGTTTTAAATTTATAACTCTCCTTTTGATAAACAAATTTAAACAAATACGTACATATATGTAAGTTAAAGCTGTAAAAGATATCTTCCATTTGATATACATATTGAAACAAGTGAATTACTTTTAGGTAATTATAAAAAGGTGGCAACCTTGTTCGGACAACACCCTCTCATTTAGTTGAAATACCATATTTTCCAAATACAAACTTTCGTACAAGACGTAGAGCAGTCGAAGTTTAACATAATTCATTGTATTCACACTCCGGTGCATATGGTCTTGCATCTGCATATTTCGGTAAATTTGCAAATTTTATTGTTGTTATAGCCAGACGTTGACCATTTCTGCTGGAAATCCCTATTGAAGGAGCTTACT
Organism: Rhagoletis zephyria; assembly: GCF_001687245.7. Classification (NCBI taxonomy): domain Eukaryota; kingdom Metazoa; phylum Arthropoda; class Insecta; order Diptera; family Tephritidae; genus Rhagoletis; species Rhagoletis zephyria. Next base: position 10,460 of record NW_016158757.1, read on the forward strand.
ATTTGTCTTTAAATAGCAAAGAAGGGACATTTTTACCACAGAAGTTTTTAGCCAAGGATTCAATGTATATCCCTCTGAACAGTGCACACTTTCTTCTTTGGTGTCTTGTAGTTTTTTTAAGATTGGTCCAAAAAAGTCATAATAAAAAAAGAAACCAATGCAGGTATTTAAAGCACAGAAAAAAAAATGTTAAAAAGACTATGTTCCCTTTGACGTACGTCAAAGGTCAAGTAGAAGTTGCAACTGCCCATTGATAACGCGGTTACAATAAGAAACTAATATACATTTAAAGCTTTATGAATTACATTGTAATAACAGTATTATAAAATTATGGAGTTCTTATTACGTTGGTCTTCGGCTTTTTTAATGGCTGTTCCAAGCTATACTATCGAAAATTCCCAAAGTTCTAAAACAGTGATTCAAATCACCGATTAAAATCACTGTTATCAGAAAATGACAGTAACAGTTTTCACGGTGATTGTCAAATCACCGTTTTGCTTATCTCTAGGGTAGACATTGTTGAAAGCACCCTCGATATCGAGAAAAACTCCGAGCGTGTATTCCTTTATGGCTAATCCTTTTTCAAGCATCGAAACGATTTCGTGAAGTGCGGTCACCACAGATTTTTCTTTGGAATATGCATGCTGATTCGAGGAGAGGTTGCCTGTTTTAGTATTCTGTCGATTATATTCGTCGATGAGCCTCTCTAGAGCTTTAAGAAATAATGAAGTGATTCACATGAGCGGCCTTGCCTCCTTTTGGTAGGAATACAACCTCCGCATTCGTCCACTCGTATGGTATGTGAGTTGGAGTTAGGCGGGCTGTACAAATCTGAGAAAGCAGGGGGATTTGTAGGATTGAAAGGACATTAAAGCCGATTCCACCCTCTCATCACTTACGGTGTCCTTAACGGTATCCCCCAGAGACAGGTGGTCCTAGGACTAGGCGAACTGCCGGAGGTGTCGTCCGAGCAGCCCGGGAAGTGAGTGCTCGTAAGGACCTCCAGCATTTCGTTACATGATAACGTCCAGTCACCGTTAGGCTTTTGGATAGAGTTCATACTTGAAGAGATTTTCGAAGATTTCGAAAGAACTTCCTTCGCCTGTTGGCTTCAGAGTTTTGTTCTATGTTGTTGCAGAAGTTTTGCTAAGATTCGCGTTTTGCCCTCTTTATGGGCTTGTAGACTTTGAGTGCGTCTTTATAGGGTTGCCATAGACCTGTCCGCTTTGCTTGATTGAATAGCCTCTTGCTGTTTGTCCTCGGTGCTGAAGGATTCCACCACTGGGGTTTCTTTTTGCCCTTCGGGAGTGTGGTTGGGCAGGAGGCTTAGAAAGCAGCATTGCAGGCATTTCTCACAAAGCCTTACATTATAAATTTTTAAATGGAAAACTGTTATATAAAGTACTCAGAACTCGGGTCCCAAAAGGATCGACAGTACCCGATTTTTAAAGGTAACGATACTAAGTACTCCATAGTATTCAGTACTCGCAAAGTAACTCGAAAGTACTCAGAACTTGAAATAACTCGAAAGTACTCAGTACTCAAAAATAGTCTGTTCCAATCATCCCCTTGATACATGTGCTCAGTGTCGAGTAGATACTTAAAAGTACTGAATTCTATTGTATTTTCAAATCGGATAAAAAATAGTCAAGCTATCAATAGATAAGTGCATCAAGTATGAGAATGAAGCTTTTTTGCTTTGGTGTTGTACTCGAGCCAACCAAAAAACCTACACTAAGTTTTGCTTCGGGTGTATTCCGTATTTTTACATATTTTAGTGTTAATTAATAATCTTAAATTAACTCACTTAACCCAAAAGTTTCATTTTCTAACCTAATAGTAATAAATACCAATAATTCTAAAAATACTTCGGTTATAACTTTGAAAGTAGATTTATTTATAAGCAAAGCACATCATATTGATACTCCAGAATCGAAAGTAAAAAATATTAAAGGCAGTGTTGCATCAAAATTTGTTTTACGAAAGCGTTTACTCGTCGGCTCGCTACATTTGTATACACTCCAGGGTATTCTTTGCGTCCACATCCAAATCCCCACGAAACAATGCCACAAACGCGGCCGTCGTAGACCAATGGCCCGCCAGAATCGCCAGAGCAGGAATCTTTTTCTCCCGGTATAGTCGCGCAGAGCATTGTACTCGTTAGCAGCGCCTTACCCAAATATGCTTGCATACAATCACTCTTGGCTACAACGCGCACATGTGTCGTACGCACCTGATCGGATGGCCGCTCATTAAACTCGTTCGTAATGCCCCAACCAGAAATTTTTACAAACTGATCACTACTGGGACTTTTATTACAAAGACCAATTGTAGTAATGCTTGGTCCACTAAGAGCATCTTTCAATTTCAATATTGCCACATCCATGTCCAAAGTGGCGGTTGAGTAGAACGGTGATACGAAATGCTGTTCTACTTGACGTGTCACACCCAGATCCGACAGTCGACTGGCGCCAGCGTGTACCGTTAGACTCGAAGCTGGAACGCCTTTGACACAGTGTGCAGCTGTAAGCACACAACGTCCGCTTACCAATGATCCGCCACAGATGAATTGACCACTGTTTCGTAAATTCAACAAATACGGTACTTCTTCTATGCTAGTCTCTTGACCACCTACTATTCTGCCATCCAATAGAGTGGAGAATTTTTGTGCAGCAATATTTACAGTAATTTGTAAAAATAGTAAAAGAAATATTTCAATATATCGAATTCGTATTCGCATCTCGAAATGTATTATCTGCAAGCGAGCGAAGAGTTAAACTGAATCGCATTTTGCTACGAGTACATTAACTTAGTTACGGTTTTCGATGCACAAATGCAAATTAAATAATTATGAAGTATTCGTGATATAACTAATGAATGAGATCCTTTGTATTGCAACTCTATTATCCCTCACTGCTATATATGTACGTATGCAAAGATAAACAGTGCAATTAGTTAAGCTGTGAAATTAGAGATTTACTACATTTAGTTGAATATACATACATACAAACTTACATACATATGTACTAATTTATGGAGTATATAAATATGTCTGTATGTATGTACTAGAGATGTTTCGAATGTCATCATTTTATATGTTTTCATATGTTTATTGTTAGGAATAACATTAAAAAACGTATAATCAACTTAAGACATAGTTTTTGTTACTTACAAATTTTTTGAATTATTAGAAGATTGAACGAGTGCTTAATCTATGCAGTGTTTTTATCTAGTAGTCAAAGTTATATATATTTCAAAAAAAGTAATTTCGCTGCCTTTTCTCCCATGAGGCGATTTCTTAGAGGCTCATATATATGTAAGACCGGCTGCACTGAACAATTGCTTACTTAAAACGCTGGCGGGTGGAGCGCTCAAATACATATCTGCGGGCCAGGTCTGTCAATTTGTCATTTTTAGTTTAGTTTTCCACCAATCGAGGGGATTTTCACCGAGATGAGCTCGTTTTTTTTTTTTTTTAAGATAGGTCTTCAATTGAGCATTAATTTCACATTTTTCAATGTCTTCAGATTCTAAATCCGAGCCTTCGCTTTTTATTTCTAGGTTGCTTGTAAGACTTTTAGCAGTACTTGTTGAAGGCCCATCAATGTTGCTTGATATACTACACAACCGTTTAGCACCTGAAGCTAAAAGCCGGTTATTGCCCGCACCCTGGTTAGACAGACTTAGAGCCAATTCCACAATATTAGAGTGAACTCTCTGTCCATGTACACATTCGCAAAACGTTCGTATCATTTGATGCGAATGCGAATGCAAATATCCGCAACATCCCTGGTATGATACATTCTGGTGGAAAACTTCTACAGTATGCACTTCGGATGTATTTCATCTCCAATTTATATAATAAATAAATAGAGGAAGATCTACTTATCCGATAAAAGCTTGTGGAGCCCAATTAAAAGATACAAGAAGTTTAAAAAATTACCTAATTGGTACAATGTATTTTTAAGCCTTAGATGCAACACTTCAGATGCATTTGAAATATTTAGCTAATTTGATTTTGAACACTGTTTAGCCTTTCGTAATCATGCAAAACTTGTTATGAAGCAGTTTTAAATATTCATTTACTATTACACAGTTATCACATTTTTAATCTTAGTATCTTTTACTACATTTCTTAATAAATACTATATCACGCTAACTAAACTAACTATATTGAAGCAAATACAATGAACTCTGCTTCTGCATCCGAACAAAATCAATGTTTATGGATACTGCTTGAGAACTTTTTCGACAAAACCATAGATCTTGCTAATGTCAGTGTAGACTCCAGGGAACTTGGTACGCGCGCAACCCATACCCCACGACACTATTCCAGCCTGTTGCCCACTGCAGATCATAGGTCCACCAGAATCGCCAGAGCACGAATCTTTTTTCCCTGGTACCGAGGCGCACATCATATACTGAGTAATAGCTCCAGTACCTCTGTATTTGCGTTGACAAGCTGCTCGGCTTACCACTGGCACCGAGACCTCTTGCAATTGCTGCGCAACCGATCCGTCTTCCTTTGTGTAGCCATGTCCAATAACTAGACAATTCGTGCCACTAGCCACCGCCTTTTTATCCAGTGTAATGGATGTGAAACTCCCACTTGGTATTGCAGAAGAAAGTATGAGTACTGCAACGTCGTAATTCAGTGTATCCGCATTGTATGATCTAGAGACTAAAGCGTTTTTAACACTCCTCACAACTCCTGGATCGGATAGGCGTATAGTGTCGGCGTGTACCCGCAACGACTTCATATTGCTGCCCTTGACACAGTGCGCTGCCGTCAGCACAGCGTTGTTCCGCAACAAAGAGCCACCGCACTTGAACTCGCCTTGATAATGCAGCCGCACATAGTAGCGATATTTCTTTTGTGTCACCGCGCTACCGCCCACGATTCGCTCGGACAGTTTTGCTGAATAAACATGGCCTAATATAAAATATAACATTAATAATTGCAATATTAATACTAGATTCAAACACATAGCGTGCCAATTTATCACTGAGCACGTTAACATACGATGCAATGTTTTTATATCACATCGAATTGAAGTCCAGCTTTTTTATTGTTGATAAAAAAATTAATCCTTATTTAAAATAACAAAAACATCTCCTTTTGCGGAATATCTTGACTAAAATGAACGCGACATAGGTAGGATATAAGTACTTATCCACTTGAAGTGTTACCAATTACAAATGCTATAATTTTGTAAATTTTTGCTAGTCAAATTTTAAGAAGAGTAGCCAAATTTAGCCTGGATGTCCGGGAATGCTTCACATGTTGCACGAATATCGTCTAGTCGAATTTTGCATTGAGCAGGGCGTAAAGGTAAATTAACAAATCTACCATGAAGAGATTTTAAACGATATTTTATTACCTTGGACACGAAAACAATTTCGTATAAATAATTGTACGTTTCAATACACTCGGAACCACCGCACAAAGCTCGCGATATCCAACGTTTTTTAGGAAAAAAAACTTCCAGCTTCATTTCTTCACAACAATGACCACCATATTCACCGGACTTAAACCCAATGGATTTTTCCATATGGTCCATTCTCGAGGCCAAAGTATCAACTAAAAATATGAGAAATTCAATGCCTTGAAGACTGCTCTTCGCCGCCACTGCGTCAAAATATCATCAGACCACAATCGTGGAGTCGTGAAGCATTATTTGCGGTTTGTGCGTCAAAGATAGACTTAAGTTGTTTTGTCAAATTTCCTCAGATATACATATATAAAAATTCCTGACTCTAAAATCTTTCAATAGCAACTAGCAACTATAATTTGCATATATGTAGTACATGGGATACAGACATTGCAGGGAGTGACGTTAGCTTATGCCTAACTTTAGTCTGCTTACGCGAACATTGGTGCTAACTATTAACTGTATATTTTGTTCGAAAAAAACTAACTACTTTTGTTGAGTGATGGCCGCAAAAAAGTCAGACCTGGATACCCCTGCATTACATGTCAGCTAACCTGTAACTACTTTTGGACATAAAATATCAATAAAAAAAACATTTTTTTAATTTTTGATTTACTTTTATTTATTTATTTTTTTAATCTTTATTTTATTTTTTTTTTTTAACTTGTATTTATTTAATTTATATTCGTGTGGTTCGCGCGCTTCCACTCCGCAATACCTGGGTTCAAGCCCTGGTCAAAGCAACATCGCAAAAAATATAGAAAAAAGGTTTTTTCTTAACAGCGGTCGTCCCTCGGCAGGCAATGGCAAACTTCCGAGTGTATTTCTGCCATGAAAAACAGCTTCTCATAAAAAAATACAGTCGGCGTAAAACTGTAGGTCCCTCCGCTTTGTGTGACAACATCAAGGCGCATGCCACAAATCGGAGGAGAAGCTCGGCCAAACACTAACATATGTGTAAGCGCCAATCTATTATTATTATTATATTCAACATTGCATATTTGTTTATTTTTTTACATATTCTGCAGTAGGTGGTCCTATATTAGTATTCCGTCAGACAAAACATCAAAATCTATATATATAAAATTAAGTGGCAAAACTTCCTGTTCGCATACTCCTCTTAGACGGCTTGCCCGATATCAAGGAAATTTTCAGGGGTGATTGGGGGCTGTGTGGAGGGTGCACATAAGAAATTTCATGTGTGTATCTTTGCATGTTTTGCAAAAACAAAAAAAAAAAAATTAATTCTGTTTGGCTTTACGTGTTTTTTTCGGATTTCTATCATTCCTAGACGGCTTGCCCGATTTCAATGAAATTTTCAGGGGTGATTGGGGTCTGTGTGGAGGGTGCACATAA
>NW_016158757.1:17263-57135 GCF_001687245.7 Rhagoletis zephyria
AGATTGGCACTCCTGCCTTTTACTAATAAATAAACAGAAACAGCTGGCGAATGTTTACAATTATTAAAAAACATTGATAAAGTCATCTCGGCGGAAATTCCAGATGAAGCAATCGACCCACAATTGTTCGGCGTTGTAACAAAAAATATGATTGAATTAGCACACGTTTGAGGAAAGGGTGCGATAGTAGACTCCAGTTATAAGATTATAAATTAAATTTCCAAAAGAAAGTGTGTACTTTACATATTTTCTAATTACCTTCGAAAAGATATTAATTAACACCCACACTCAAAAAAGTAAACAATGCTTCATATATCGAATATTTTTTTGAAATCTTACTTCATAAAGCTCTTTAAATATATTGTATAAATGAGGTCATACGAGTTTTGGGAGAGGGTTACAACACAAAAATACATTTATGGCGCAGCGAAGCACGCCGGGTAATTGCTAGTGATAATATAAAATTTCGAACGTAATCAAAAAGAGTTTGTGAAGTAAAGTATAAACAAAATAAAAAATAAATAAATTTCCAATCAAACTGATTTGTGTAGATCAGGGGCGTCTCTTGTAGACGATTTTGGAGGCTGTTTTAATATATCGTATTTTATTATATTTCTTAGGTTTTCCACATTATGTAAAGTTGAAAGAATGAAGTCAAATATATTTGTTTGGTCAATTACGCTGTTTGGTTTCACTGTTAAAAAATATAACTGAACAATTCATCAGGGTGCTGGCGCATTTCATTTACTTTAGTAAGAAAATTATGCGCAACAGCAATGCAGTTCCACACAGAGCAGAGACTAGCTAATATAATAGAGTATGGTTTTTACTGCATAAGAAAATTAATATGACAATAATAGGGAATCGCCTCTACCTTCGTCCATGAATAATTCAATACGATGGTCTTTTAAATTTTTGTTAGAAGTCATACTTTTTTCGTGCAGCTCGGAGGTTTTGCTACTGCCTGCCGAGGGGCGACCGCTATTAGAAAAAAAGCTTTTTTGTTTATTTTATTTTTTGATGTTGTTCGGCAACTGGGCTTGAGCACAGGCCCTGCGGAATGGTAGCGCACACTGCTAACCACAGCGGTCGCTAACTGTTAGTTTTTGAAAAGTTTTAAATCTTCTTTGTTCATTTGCAATCATATTTGTTGCGTATACCGTTATTTACAAACATTAGTTGACTTACTAAAATGTTTATAAAACTGTTAAAAACTAGTGTGTCTTACCGTTGATTTTTGGAAATTTTTTGTTCGCGCATATTCCTCCATAGAAAGTATTTACAAATTTTTTTTTTGTGTAGAGAAAATGAGCAGCATCTTCCACAAAAAAAAATACCAAAAAATCTACGGCAAGTCCAAGCTACTTAAAATTTGCCCTTTGTATTGAATGGGCTATAAAACTGCATACTCATTCTCATTTTTGAGAAATATAATTAATGAGCTCAACATTTTGATAAAAGTCTTTCGTGTTTTGCTAATTTTTGTGCAAAGTTTGAAACTTTGACATAAATGGTCTTTATTAAATGACAAGCTATACTTTCATAAAAAAATAATAAACATTTAATAATCGCCAAAGAATGCTAAAATGTAATTTCCCAATTTATATTTTCGCCACTGTATCTACAACTTATATTATTCACATCATTCTTTTTGGGGGGAATTAGTATTTTTTTTTATAATTTCACTAAATTCAACTTGGAATCGTTTCATTAAAAATAAAAAAAAAAGTGAACAAAGAATTATAAAATTGATTTTTAAGCAAAAAACAAAACGACTTCAATTATAATATAAAAATTTAAGTTAACCGTTAATTTCTCAATGATCCAATGATCGGACCTAAACCAAATTAGTATGGGACCACCTCTGAAGTACCACCTTTCCTTTAAAAAATAATTATAGAAATTGGTAAAGGTGGTCCATAATTATGCCGTAACATACATACAAAAAATATTCTGACGTATTAATAACCTCTTTTTTTTTAAATAGAAAATAATGACAGACTCCAATATAGCGAGAGTACCAGTTTTATAGAATAAAACATAACCAAAGATCATAGAAAATAAGGATGCTGGCTATATTTATGGCTCCCTTATATTCTATGTTCTTTGTGATGCTGTCACGTTTGTACGAAAAGTTAGTTTTGGGCCAGACTACAGAGAGACTCTTATTAAATTAATAAAGAAAATACTGAAAATCGGGACTTAATCGGTACAAATATGAAACATCGGGACACTTATACGTCCCGACTTTTAAAAAATATTCAGCGAGACAATTTTCTTAAAATCCGTACTGTCCCGCCAAAATCGGGACGAATGGTCACCGTACAAAAAACGGCAATTTTCAGAAATACGAAAACTGCGATATTTTAGTAACTACTAACGCTTAATCACTCAAAATTGATATTTACAATCATTTTTAGACGAAAATAATAATTTTATACACTTTTGGAAAATGGGCGTAGCCACCAATTTCTCCCATAGTTAAACATAGTACACCATACCAAACGGTTGAAAATTTTTAAAATCGGACAATAACCACGCCCACATCGCATATAACGGTAATTTATAGAAATACGAAATATTCGATAAATTAGTAAATACGGAAGCTAATTTATTCAGAATTGATGTTTGCAATAATTATTTAGCAAGAAATACGTTTATGATAAAATTTTGGAAAATGTGCGTGGCACCGCTGACCATACACTAAGAAAAAAGTAACATCCATTTTTTATACAAACTTAAATATCCATTTACTTGAATAGTGTCATAACTCAAAAAAGTAAAACTCGGGAAAAAAGACTTTAAAGTTTTGAATTTGCATAGTGAAGTATAGGTGGCGGTAATTCCTGCATGCTTAACTTAGTATTTGTATCTTTTGGATTATGACACTATTGAAGTAAATGAGGGATAAGTTTGTTGGATCGATCACAAAGTGGTGTTGTCTAGAATTATGTATCAAGAATCAATTCAGCTAAATAAATAAAAAAAACTCCAAACAACGTAAATCTGTAACTGTGAAAAGTTTGTTTGGTCGATCCCAGAGTGGTGTTGTCTAGAAATTTTTATCAGGAATGGGATCAGCTCAATAAAGAAAATGTCTAAACAATGCCACTCTGTAACTATCAAAATGTACAAATGTGTACAAATGCGCAAATTCCGTGATTTGGCCTTGATTTAAGATTTATTCAAAAGTACATATGTATATGTATACCTACTTTCCAATCCCTGGTGTGCTACCATTTTTCTGGGTATTCCTTTTTTTTAGTCCCCGACGATAACGCATTACTGATCACGCAAAATCAATCATTGCACTCGAAATTACTTTTATATACAGGCAGCCCAACTCTTCAAAAAAGTTACCCGACTTCCTGCAAACTATAAGTAAAGACATTTCGCCTTATGAATAAAATCTAAGCAATTGCTTTTTCTTAAAATTTCAGACCTTTTACTTAAATTTCTTTGAATAAATCCAGTAAAAGGTCTGAAATTTTAAGAAAAATTAATTGCTAAATTTTTATTCATAAGGCCCATTGAATAAAAACTAAACAATTGCTTTTTATTTAAATTTTAGACCTTTTACTCGATATATTCAAATAAATTTAAAAAAAAACTATTGATATTTTGCACTTTAAATTCAAACAAGAAAAACATGTTCATTCAAATTTTTTAACCAATTGTTTGTTTGGACCACCTTAATATGCGTGTATATGTTCATCTCCATACTATTTATTTGGTTTGATTACCAGGCACATGTGTGATTTTTGCAATTGATTGAACGAAGTAATTAGAAAACACAGCAAATTATTTGTAACAAGTAAATAAGTATAAGTTCGGGCGAAACCGAACATTATATACCCGGCGCACATATTAAACATCGTTTTTACATTTTTCAGTAAACTGCATGCCAAACAGCTTCGATTATATGCTATGATTAATTGAAATAATTGGACCAAGTTTGGTGGAAATCGGTAATGCGATTATCGATATACACTTATGTGGTCATAAGTGCGTGGTGCCACGCCCATTTAACAAAAACCAATAATCTTGTGTCTTGTTAAGTCATTGTTTGTAAGTTGGCGTTGAAATTTACCGTTATATGGTAAGTGGCAGTAATTTTAGTCCGATTTCAAAAATTTTCAACATCTTGCTCTTTTGTGCCGAGGTTGATAACTGTGCCGAGTTTGGTAGAAATCGATAATCCGTTTTCCGAGATACACATATGTAGGCGTAACTGGGCGGTGCCACGCCCATTTTCGAAAAAGATTCCCTTAACATCATTTCCTGCTAAGAGGTCATTGCATACATATGTATATCGATTTTGAGCAAATTAGCTTAAATAGCTACTAATTTATCGCAGTTTTCGTATTTCTGTAAACTATCGTTATATAACATTTTCAAAGGGTTTGCTGGGGATTGGTAAAGGAACTACAGAGATATAGCATTTATCCAATTTTATGCCAAAATTCTACTTCGCATACCAACTTTAAACATTCTGGATCCAGTATTTGCGGAAATATCGTAGGTTTTGCATATTTCGAAAATACCGTTCTTTGTCCGATTTTGCCCATTTTCCATCCCAACCTACCTTATATAAAGGGAAACCTACTTACCAAGTTTTTTTAAACATATCTCAATTTTTTCTCGAGTTATCGTGTACACGGACAGACGGATGGACGGATAGACATGGCTTAATCGATTTCTCTTTTTATTCTGAGCATTTATGTATACATTTGTCTATATCTATCTCGATTCGTTTTGCCTGTTACAAACAACCGTTATGTGAACAAAGTTATAATACCCTTGTGCACAAGTGCGCTCGGGTATAAAAATCACTCATATCAGATCAACAATACTCGAACAATACATAACATTTCATAACTCATGCCTATATGTATTGCATTATTGTATTTATTTACAAAACAGCCGTGCAGTAACTAATATTGTAACATTTAAAACAAAACCATTTTTTTTTACTTCCACGATACTGAAGCCATGACAATAGTTTTGAGAATTATACATACTATATGTGTATACAATAAAAACCTGCAATGCGACCGGAATACGACTTAGATTTTAGTGTTTGATATGAATCTCCCCTCTCTCGGATAATTCTAAGAGGTAGCGTATGGAGTGTTTTATCCCCATAGGAATAACACGTAAGAAAATGAGTTATTCTCTTTTGAGGTCAATATAATTTTCTAGGTTCAATCAAAACATTGGCGCTTACACAATAGTTGCGTTCCGGAGCTGGTGGAAGCTTTATACTTACGGATTCGTAATCACCACAAAAAAATCAGTCAAAAATAGCATTAACATTTGCTACATCAAACTTTTTTCCATTTTTGTTGGCCTGTGTAATAAGTATAGTTAAATAGCCAATACCCGCATGTTTGCGGCGCCTTCAAACACCTTTCGAACTCTAAAACAATCACTCAATTCTATTTTAGGCATATCTATAATACGGGTATCGAATTTCAAGCAAATCGGACCATAAATAAGATTTTTTGGAATAGGAATAGATCGGTCCCTGGTCCACCTATCAGTAAAAGTATCATATATGCTAATCTAGGCAAAAGCCTACCTTCGTACCGAATTTCAAGCAAATCGGACCATAACTAAGATTTTTTTGAATAGATTGGTCCCGGTTCACCTATCAAAAAAAAAGTTTCCTATATGTTAGTCCAGGCAATAAGCTACCTACGCCAAATTTCACGCAAGTCGGACCATAAATAAGACTTTTTCGAATAGATCGGTCCCTGGCCCACTTCACGGAAAAAATGGATCCTATATGCTAATCTAGGCATAAGCCTACCTACGTACTAAATGCATTTTTTAGCGTAGCTCGACCCTTGCGCCACCTATCGGGAAAAATGAAAACTTTGTGCACTTCTCCTTCTGAACACCTTTCCAAAAAAGCAGCAACCATTCCAATCTGTTATGAAACATAGAAGAAAATTGTTCCCAATTGATTCATGCTCGCAATGAATTTTACAATTATCCGAAATTTTTAAAGCTTCACAATGAATTTCCCACCTTTGCATCTTTCAAAATCATCAAATCATGCGATAAAATGCAAAATTTCATTAAAAAAAAATAAAATTTTTCGCGTTCTTCCGGATTTTCCGAGTTTTCCACCTAGAATTTTCTATTTTTCCATTCGAAAGCCATAATCGGGATCCGCATACAAATTTTGCACGCAAATTCAACAACGATATGATCCTGATAGAGATCTGGTTCAATTATTATCCCGTCTGTTTGTTTTGTTTCACTGATAATTCGCAACGTTTGGTAGCCGTGACAAATGAATTCATACACAAACAGACATTCAGCCATTGATTTGATTTTTCAAAATTTGTACTGATTTGTACTGAATTTTCAATGCAAACAAAATACTTTAGGATTTGCTTAAGGTTTTTACATAACGTTGGGACTTCCTTAAACTATACTGTAAAAAATAAGAAGAAAATAATTTAATTATAGCTCACATGTTTCAGATAATAGTTGTGTTTGTTTGCTCATTTCCAGTAAAATCCAGTAAAATTTTTTACGAACTTTCATATTTTGCCGTTTTTATACGCAAAAACTTGCAAAGTAGTAGGGGAAATTGAGAGAGCAAAAATGACAGCTGAAGTTGCAAGTTTTTACTGGATTTTTACTGGATAAATTTTTACTTGTATGAATTTGCCAGTACGGAAAACAGCTGATCGCATGTTGCTGGATGCAATTTAAACTAATAAGGGAAACTGTTTATAGGTTTTTATTGCTGAAATTTTCAAAATAAACCAAAATAAATATAAAATATATTGTTTTATTAGGAATTTGCAGCTAATAAACAAGAAATTTATCAGCTTGCAAATTCTTACTGGATTTGCGTTCGCGTACTTTTTTGGATATTTTTTCTATGAGAGCGAATTATCAGAAATTAAGTTACTGGAGAGTTGCTGGCAAGTTATAATTTGTAAACAGACACAACTAATGTTTGATATGCCCAAGAAATTAATACAATAAAAAGATCAATCGTTTTACGGGCATATCGCCGGGTCGTTACGTACCAGTTGCGATAATATGATGAGCTTAAATTATTCAAAAAGGAGGCTGACGTTTTTTTTGTCGTGTGTTGTTAGATATCTCAAAAACAACCTTCAGTTTAATAACAACAAATTTGCCTATAACTTACAATTGTTTTTTCACAATTTACTGACATTGTTAAAGAGTTTTGCATACGAGAAATAGAGTTAGAAACTCTTTTCAGCAAATTCTTAGTCTTACAAAGTTTTTGCGTAGTTGAAAAAATTAATTTAAGCCATGAGGAAATATAGATGAAGTCCTTAAATAGTGTTACTTTTCCACAGTTTGAAAAATATTTATAATATTTTTTCAATACCACTCAAACGAAGCAAGAGGATCTTAAGTATATAGTTATTTCCTTACGCAAAGAGAGAAATCGGCTTCTAATTAAAATTTTTTAAAGTGGGTTTCAAATTAAAATTAATTTTAAAATGAAATGAAGAATGAATGAAGATTCAAATGATCTCATTATTGCTATTCAAAAATGTCATAAATATAAAATAATTTATTGGCTTCTGTGTACAATGATGTGTACACTCATGTTAAAATTAATAACACTTTAATTTTTTATGAGCTATATTTTATTCATATACCAAAATATTGTTTAAACTATTTCTCTGGCGATTTAAAGTATTATCTGTTACTTACATTAATAATTTTGCATTGAATAAAAATGTACTGAAAAGTACTGATTTTTTAGCATGAAAAAGTCTAACGTACTGATTTCGCGCATAAAAAATCTGGCAACCCTAATTGGCGCTGTAACCGCCTAAGCGATTTTGGCCGAGTTCAAAACAGCACGCCAGCCGTTTCTCCTCTGTGCCAACTGACGCCTAGTCCTTCTCCATCTGGTCTTTCCAGCATCGCGCGTTGAAGACTTTCAGAGTTGTAGCGTTTCTGACCATTCGTACAACATGACCTAGCACTATGTCTATAATAATATGTATAGATATAAGCTCATTGATCACAATCATCTGCGGTATTCGCTATTGCCAACGGGTAAAGGCCCGTAAATCATACGCAGAATCTTTCTCTCGAAAACTCCAAGAGCCGTTTTTTGATTGTCCATGCCTCCGTGCCATAAACCAGCACAGGCATGATGAGTGACCTATACGACGAGAGAGGACTTTACTTCTCAATTGTCTACTTAGTCCAAAGCATCACTTGTTTATAAGAGTAATTCTACGTTGGATTTTAAGGCTGACATTATTATGGGTGTTAATGCTGGTTACCGAATAAACGAAGTCGTCTACTTTTACAAACTTGTAACTGTCAACAGTGAAGTAGGTGCTAAGAAAGGATGTACTTCGTTTTATCCTCGTTCACCACCATACCCATTCGTTTTGCTTCTCTATCTAATTCCGAGAAGGTAGAAGAGTCATAGCCCTTGTTTTTACCGATAATGTCGATGTCGTCGGCATTCGCCAGAAATTGTATGCTCTTGTAAAGTGTTGTACATGAGCGGTTCAGCTCTGCGGCTCTTATGATCTTCTCCAACATCAGATTAAATAAATCACACGCAAGGGAGTCTTGTCTTAAACCTCGTTTTGTATCAAACAGCTCGGAGAGGTCCTTCCGAATTCTGATGGAGCTGGTCGTATTGCTGAACGCCATTTTACACAGCCGTATTAGTTTCGCGGGGATACCAAATTAAGACATCGTGGCATAAAGACAACTTCGTTTCGTGCTGTATAAAGCGGCTTTGAAATCGATAAATAGATGGTGTGTGAAGATCCTATACGCGATACCGGACTTTAATTTTGCATTTGCAAAAATAAATTGCAGACAATCTAGTAGATGCGCCATATAGTCAAGTTGAAAATAATATTGAACCTATTCTGTAGAATGATAGTTTCGTTGAAAAATAAAATCACCTTTAATTCCTGTTTCTTATCTTACAGACATGCTTTGAAATCTTATTAACACGCGAGAAAGCAAAAGTTTCAAAAAATAACCCGACCGATAAGACATGCTTAGCTTAGTCGGTGAAGTTCTAAAATAAACAAAAAAAAACTATTTAAGAGGGAGTTCATTGAAGAGCAAATTAAGAAGTAGATTTGTAAGTTATTTTTTGTTAGCATTATTATTCAGTCTTTTTTTATTTCAAAACAATGTTTATACATATTTAGTAATTCATATTACGGAGACCTGTCTCCAGACTTATTAGATACCCGGTTTATTATAATTACTTGAGGTCTCAAGGATTTCCTAACAGTGTGTGTAAAGTATATTCATTATCCACTTCCTCACTTTATTCAATGTCACATATACACCCGGTGAATCGGCACGTCCGCATTCGCGCCTTTTTCCCCACGATACTACGCCCACAAGATGTCCCCGAGCCACTGCTGGACCGCCTGAGTCCGCCAAACAGGCATCTCTTTGTCCCGGCACTGATGCACAGAACATTGTTTCTGTAACATTCCGATAGTCGACATAGAATGCCTTACATCTCTCCTGCTGCAACACTCGGAGATGCACAGTGCGCAGTTGATTTGGTGGATTTACAGCATTCTCACGGGTTAGACCCCAACCTGAAACTTGCACGTAGTCCCCGTGCATGGGAGCAAAGTCGCCGACTGCGATCGGCCTGACATTTGCTCCTTGTAGTTTCGCATTGAGTCGTAAAATGGCAATGTCATGCTCAAAAGTTTGATTGTTAAACTCGGCAGGTATGAATAATTTTTCCACCGTGCGTTTGTTTTCGCTATCGCTCAGCAAAGATACACCACCACGGACCACAAAATCATCTGGCACGCCGGTGTAGATGCAATGTGCCGCCGTCAAGACACATCGGGAAGTTACCAGCGATCCACCACAATGGAAATGGCCATTCCGACGTATGTTCACGATATAGGGAACTTGGCTGATTTGCGTCGGATCTCCGCCGACTATTCGGCGATCACGATGAAGATCTGCCCGATAAGCGCTTGTCTTTTGAAGTAATAATATCAATATCACGTATGATAATCTCATTTTATTGACTCTTCAAATTAAACTATCCTCGTTCGAAGCTCGAATATAACTAACAAAGTAGGTCTAAAAATTATCATTTATTTATAATACAACCCATTCTACATCTTATCCATTGTGTGTTAATCAAACATTTGCAGGCCAATGTCAACCAGCCTAAGCCGCGCCAATTCAAATATTAACAACACTTTTACAAGGTAAAACTCCAGATGCTAGAGTTTGAGGGGAAGTAAATTTAAGTAAACATATGTACATTATACATATATACTTAATAACTAAAAAATAACAAAATATCAAGATCATGGGCACAAACTTTTCAAACGTATAAAAATGTGGATCAAAAGTATACACATTTTTTTATTCAAAATTTTTAAACGACTCCGGAAAGCCAGTTAGTAAGAGTGCTTAACAAAATGTCTGCGTCTAGCACTAAAATCTTTTGGATTACGTTGCTTTTCTGGATCCTATCCCATTATGCTGTTCTCATATCTAGTTCAAATATAACGATTGCTTATCCAATGGCTTTGAACGAAACGATCAGCAATCGCATCATCGGCGGAGACTTCGTATCAATTCGTGGTGCGCCTTTTGTAGTGAACCTACGTTTGAATGGCCGATTTATGTGTGGAGGCTCTTTACTGCGTCCAAATTGTGTGCTCACAGCCGCCCACTGTGTCATTGGCACGGCAGCAAATCGTTTCGTGGTCCAAGGTGGTACAACGATTCTCTCGAATAGAGGGCAAATTTCTCGTGTGCAGTCAATTTTCATACCGAGAAGTTATAAATACCGTACCAACAATTTCGATGTAGCAATTCTACGTCTGACCCATCCCTTGAGCGGTAATAGAGTGAAAACGGTAGATTTGGCAAAGGACAATGTAAGGCCTGGCCAACGTATTCGGGTTTATGGCTGGGGTTTGAGGCGTGAGGATGGTAGTAAAAGTGCATTGGCATTGCGGGCAGTCACGGTGACCGTTATTAGGCGTGGAGAATGTAGTCGAGACTATCGGGCAGAAGCTACTTTAAGCAATACGATGTTTTGTGCTTCCGTCCCCGGCAGAGCAGACTCTTGTTCTGGCGACTCTGGTGGACCGTTGATGTTTCGTGGGCGACAATACGGCATTGTTTCATGGGGTGCAGGTTGTGGACGTCCCAACTATCCTGGAGTTAACACCAACATAAGAGCAGTGCAAGCATGGATTAAGCAGATTGTGGCTCAAAACTGTCAATAGAATTAAATTATTTTTATTCATATTTTTAAGTAGTTGGTGGAAGTCCATTTTTCCAGTTTTAATGTTTATGAATTTTTGTACTGCAACTTATGTACTCGGATATACTGTATATGAATCGGTTAATTACAAGGGCATTAGTCAACAGTTTTTGGCTATGACAATTATAATGCAGTTCAGTTCGTTTAAAGAGTTCTGTTGAACTGCATCAAACTTTATACTCTGGATTAAATTTCCCGCTTATATTTGTGATATTTTTTCGTTGTTAGGTATTTTTATTCTAGAAGATATAACTGACTAAAAAAACTTTGAAGCCGGTTTTTAGAGTTTTTGGTTTTTGAGTTATAGCGTTCTTCCAACAAAGAAGTAATATGTATGTATGTATTTATGCACTACCATTTGCAATCAATAACACCTTCAATTTAGAAGATCGAATTTCAAAATTCGAGAAGATCGTTTCTTCGAAGATTAGCACGGACCATTCAGAACATTCTCAATATTAATATTTTTACACAATACACTAATATTAATCAATCCGGATCATTAATTACTACCCAGCAAACGCTGTCTTTAACGTTAGACAAAAATGTGATTTTACATTAGAATTCTAATGTGGTTCTCTAATGTTTCTCGAATCGCAAATCAGGTTGGAGAACTATGTTAGAATTCGATTAGAAAAACAATAGGACCAATTGGAATCCAACGTTAAAAGACCATTATTTAGTATATTTAACCTTTTTCTCTTTTTTTTCTTTTTTTTTTGTAAACTAAGCCCCTTTTGACGTAGAATACGTCTTACGTTTCGATATGGAGGCTATGCTCAAATTTTGTAGTTGTAATTTTTAGAGCTCCACGAAAACCCTTTTTGCACGAGAACTTGTGAAGCGATTTCAAAGAAAAGTGTGGCGTTTCAAAGATAAGACTCTAAACCTATCGACAGATATAGATTTCTGTAAGTAATCAATTCCGTTTCTTCGTAGAAAGAACGGTAAATATTGGCTTATTTTGGGGTCAATTTTGAGACTTTAAAGTGCTCTAGCAACTTATGATTTGCAGATAGAAAAGCATAAACAGACGGCAGCGTTGATCCGGATCAACTCGGGAATTAACTGCATTTTATCCGGATTAAGCCCGAGTTAATCCGGTTCAACGCTGCCGTCTGTTTAAGCTTTAACTTTCATTTTCGGGATATAGGTTCTTCGGAGCAATGGAAATATTGTCGTGTACAAATTTTATATAAATTCAACAAATATCGAGCATTTAAAAAGCAAAAAATTGTTGAAAAAATTAGACAATTTTTGTGAATCTGTTTTTTTTTTTCTTTTAGTAATCTATGTACAGATGTACCACATATGAATGCATAATACGCGAAACCTTTTTCGTCATACCAGATCTGTACCGTTCGTTCAGTTTTACAAAATGAGGTATCAAATTATAAGGCTTGGCCTGTGGATGTGCAATAACTTCTTATTTTGTCAAAAAGAGTTACCACCTGATAAAAAAATTAAATTCGAATTATTTTTAAGTTAAATCAATTATTACAGAATGAGTATCGGTCAGTTTTGAAAAGGCTGTATTTCTTAATTGTATGTAGGTTGGTAGGTTTGTAGGGTTGCCACCTGTTTCAAAAGCAAGTTCGGCTTAAATAAAGGCAGGAAATTGAAATGTACATATATCCTGATATGGATGTCAGACGAAAGAGGTTGTGGTTCGAAAATACTTTGCAGAGGGTTGCCACCTTGTTACAAGCAAGAGGTTAAATAAATTACTTCAATATGAATATAAATCAAAATTGCTTTGATGAAACTTTATTTCCAAACTGCTCCTACATGCCACCTGATTTCATAATTAAGTTCATTTTGTATTAAGAGTATTAATAATAATTATAATAGATTGGTGCTTACACATATGTTAGTGTTTGGCCGAGCTTCCCCTCGGACCTGTGACGTGCGCCTTGATGTTGTCACACAAAGCGGAGGGACCTACAGTTTTACGCCGACTCCGAACGGCGATTGTATATAGAAAAAGGTTTTTTTCTTAACAGCGGTCGTACCTCGGCAGGCAATGGCAAACCTCCGAGTGTATTTCTGCCATGAAAAAGAGCTTCTCATAAAAATACAATAGCCGTTCGAAATTAAGAGTATTCGATAATTTAAATATGTATCACAATACAAGTGTCAGACGAAAAAGGTTTAACGAGGTTTAGGTTTAAACATAATTTTAATAGGATTGCCATCTGTTTGAAAAGTCGAATTAAATAAAATTTTATGAAATATTGAAAAATTGGTGTCAAACGTAGGAGTATGAAGAAATATTTAGTTTGAGCATTTATAAAAATGAGCATGTGTAAAAAGTTAAACTCTAATTATTTAATAAGTCGAATGGATTATTAAAGTATGGGTATAAATAGACAAGGGTTCAAAATGTTTTTTTCTTCACTTTATATCAGAGGGTTTCCATATATGTTTTAGAAATTAAATTCAACTTGAATTAAGGGTATTAGATATACAATTTAAATATGTATCGCAATATGTGTGTCAGTCGAAAAAGGTTTAACAAGGTTTTAGTTTTAAAATATTTTGAATAGGGCTGTCACCTGGTTTAAAATTAGGATTTAGTTAAAGTATGCATAAGTTAGATGGAATACTAAAATATGACGTGACATGAAGGTGGTAAGATATCCTTAGTTTGAATATTAAAGAGGGTCGCCACCTGTTTAAAAAGGTAGACTCAAATTATTTAATAAGTTAAGCCAATTATTAAAAATATGGGTTAAAAAATGCGTTTTCACGTATTTAAAAGTTTAACTTAATTCATCAGGCGCATGAAATACGTAGGTATCACAATATCAGACGTATATTTCTTCTCGTTCCGACTTTCTTCAACAAACGCTTCAATTTCTTCGTGGAAGTCACTGTCGGATTTCCTGTACCGTTCCGATTACGAATACAGCCTTTTCAGCCGAGTACCTTTCAAATCATTGGCATTAATTAAATTATTTGAGTAAACAAATATATATGTACATACTAGGGTTGAAATTCGATGTTTTCTAAATTTCGAACATTGTCCAACCATTCGCTTATTCGATTCGAAATTTGGTAGTGCAAATTCGATTTTATTCGAACTTTTTCGAATTCCCATAAGAATGATAACACAAATATAAAAAGAGATTCAGTCGAACTTATATTAATGTGATTAACTATCCATATTGCTTTTCTTAGCTTCACAACCAAAAATAAATACAAATAAGTTTTTTTTTTTGTAATAAATATCTCAAAAAATCCAAAAAATTAGCAAATGCGGCATTTTGAAACTAATATTTTCGGACGTATAACGTGATTTTAATTTTTCCTAATAAACGATCGTAGTACAAAGCTCAATAACACTATTAAAAAAAAGTGATTTTATTTATTTTTCTTGCTTGACAAAGTTAAAGAAATTTCCACATACTTCATATTACATAATTTACTTTATTACATAATTTAATTTATTTAAAAAAAATATACCCTAATATTTTTATTTTGAAACAGGGTTTGAAAAACTGTCAGCACAGCAGCAGCTTTTGCTTCGCTTTGAAATTTTTGATTTTCATTCGAACGGCTTCGCTTTTGCTGTGATTTTGAAAATTGTATTCTTTTTTCGGCAGTTTATTGAAAATTTGATGCATCGCAGCTAAGTTATAGCCAAATTTATATTGCTTTGTATTGCTTCTCTGTCGTTGTGCTTCCACAAATCACTTTTGAACTGTCTGATGGCTTCCGAAATTTCACAGCAAAATGGCAGCCAAAGCATTTCCTTTTTTTCTGAATTGCTGTTTCTTTGCTTTCGATATCATAAATCCCGAAGTCAAAGCACAGCAAAAGCAAATTGATTTAAAAAATGACAGCATTTTCAAACCCTGTTTTGAAATCAAAAAATATTTAAAGGTCGCTCAAAGCGCCTAAAGTTTTCCATGTATTTTATCTGGGGCAAAAATACCTTTTTGTAGAAATGGTATAGAATAGTTAAAAATCAATATTTTTCTACCAGAAAACTCTATTTATCTGCAGGAGATTCCCAGTAATAATACCTAATTGTTTATTTAACCATTTTTTCATTGCAACTATAATTTATAGGTCCGCCGAAAACCCACAAATACCCCGAAAAATGCAATGGGGCGATCAATAAAAAATCGTTAGTATTTAAAAATTGGTTAAATAGACAAGTGGGTATTATTATTGAAAGTCTCCTGAAGAGAACCAGAGTTTTCCGATCGAAAAATATTGACTTTCAAGAATTCTATACCATTTCTACGATAAAATTTATTTTTCCCATATAAAAATTCACGGAAAACTTTGAGCGCTTTGAGCGACCTCTAAATATTTTTTGATTTCAAAATAAAAAAAATAGGGGTATACTTTTTTCGATATAGAACAATCCTAGGGGGTGAGAGCATTACAATTCCGACTTTACTGTTTTTGGACCACCCTAGTGTACACATCATTGTACACTGAAGCCAATAAATTATTTTATATGTATGACATTTTTGAATAGCATTAATGAGATCATTTCCATTTTCAGTGGTTAAATAGTCAAAGAATTCTATACATTTAATGTTAGAGTTACTTTTAATTTGAAGTTCAGTTTCAACAATTTTAATTAGAAGCCGGTTTCTCTCTTTGCGCAAGGAAGCAAGCCTTATACTTAAGATCCTCTCAGTTGCTTCGTTTTACATATTTTTTCAAACTGGAAAAGTATTACTTTTTAAGAACTTCCTCTATATATCCTCATGGAAAGACTAAAAGCCTGATTATGGCAACTTAACTTAACGGAACGTAGACCTTAGACAATCAAAATGGAACAGATTTCGACGTGGCATTAAGTTACGTTAAGTTAAGAATTTTTTAAGAGAGAGCTGTAAGTTACGTTAAGTTGCCATAATCAGACCATAAGAATTTGCTAAAAAGAGTAGGTAGCTAGCTCTATGTCTTGTATGCAAAACTCTTTTACAATGTCAGTAAATTGAGAAAAAGAATTGTAAAGCTGAATTTACATGAGGCGATTTTTTAGGCGATTCAATATTGCTCAAGAAATATCGCTCGTGTAAAAAAAAATCGCTTGCCTCAAAGTATACAGAAAGTCAACTTTTGCAGCGATTATCGCCTCCCAAAAAATCACCTCATCTAAAGGCAGCCTAAGTTATAAGCAAAAGCCATTCGAATATTCAAATTTGCTGTTATTAAACTGAAAGATAACTAACAACACTCGACAAAAAAACACGCCAGCCTTCTTTTTAAATAATTTAAGCTCATCATATTATCGTAACTGGTACGTAACGACCGGCGATATGCCTATAAAACTATTGATATTCTTATTGTATTAATTTTTTGGGCATATCAAACATTATTTGAAACATTTCAACTACAATTCAAAATTCAGTACAAATCAGTACAAATTTTGAAAAATCAGGACATTAGCGTACTGATTGAAGAAATTAATAAAATCAGTACAAGAGTTGAAAAATCAGTACTCTACTGATAAAATCAGTACGTCTGGCCACCGTATTAACTTCCCATGTATTTCTGGTTTATTCTTTTGTTGCACTGTGTTATTCATTGAAAAACACGTGAAGCTTATCCTTCAATTTATAGCGTGATCTGTATTTTAAGGAAATTTTGTATATCCCAGACATTTTAGAACCCCGAGTGTGGTGTGTTATCTTAAACTTAATTGCTTTTATTTGTTTCTTTATGTCATCAATGAGTCTTCTTGGGGTTTCTTCTAGTATTCCTTACTACAGATCTATCACCTGGTCGACAAAAGTTGCACTCCCAAATTCAAATCGATACTGGCGAATTATCCATGCAGAGTTCAAATTCAGTGCTCTTTTACGTATTCAGCTTGGTTGAGACGCCTATAGTGCTTGAGCAGAAGACTTCATACGTCATAGATATTCAGCGACCTAAAGTCGCTACCACTATGACTGTTATTGATGGCGGTACAGCCGGAAGCACTGACAATTCGCCAGAAAACGTACGCAACTTCGTATCGCCTACTGATATTAGACCTACTACAGTTTCACCAGCGGTTCATATTGAGTTTATTGACGAGAGCCGACTACGAAAAACGCGCGAGGACACAATCAGCATCAAATGTGACCTAGACTTCCGGTTCTCAGCACGGTTCTATACACTTAGCAAGCGACCACTAACAAAAGTTTATCGAGGTGAAAATTTTTTACTGCGCGCTAACATGGAAGTACGGTCACCTGTCGATATTGATATACTCGAGACATATTTTATTTGCGTAAGTATAGATACATAAGTACGTATAATTTATATCAGTAAAAATAATTGTCTTATCGCAGGACCACAATTTGGTTCAGTCAACATATACCTTTAAGAGGAAAAAGTTTACGCAAACCTACCGCAGTCACGATAAGCTCGAAGACGTAATTGTGTTGCGTACGAATGCTGCTACCAGCGATTGGACAACTGCTAAGGACTTTGACCGCACCAAAAATGGAGATCTGCAGAATGAACTATTCAGCCGGTCACGACGGGCGCGGAAACTAAGTTCAGCGAAAAATATAAGCCGCGAAGCTGTCGTCGGTGAGACGACTGATGCTTGTGCAAACGCGCACATGAACAAGCATCTCATGGGCAAAATACCGAACAACTTGACAATAATAAATAATATCAGCGGTTCAGTGAACTCTCTGCTATTAGGAACGAATTCCAACTCTTCGATGAGTGTGTCTGCGACTTCATTTGATGAAAAACTGACATTGGGCGATGTTGCTGACGCCGATTCGACATCAGCGATGGTGACTGCGTCGGCAGCAGCGTCATCTGCAGCAGCTGCGCGTGCGTCAAACACACGAGTAGTTTTCAATAAAGCTATAGAAGCCATTCAAGCTACCGGCCATTGTCGGGGTTTTTTCAAGCGAATCGCAACGGCCGAGCCAGAAATGCAGGTAGCAGCCACACAGCAGCAGCCAAATTTCGGTGTGTACTGTATCAGATGGCGGCGTACCGGAACCAAAGATGAAAACGAATCAAAATTCCTTATTCATGGGTTGGAGATAGAAGAGCCGCCCTTAAATATTTACTGCACGATTGAAGAGAAGATGTTTGTGAAAATGCCCATGACTTACAAGGTTGTTTTGCATAACCCCACCTCCAATGTGTTGCATTTGGTGGCAACACTAAGCATAAGCATCGCGGATAATTTTATTTGTTCTGGGCACAAACAAGTAAGCAAAAAATCTTTGAAGGCTATTTTTATTTCTTTTCTTTTTTCTCTGCATTTCAGCTTGATATTTCCATATATGCCTATAGTGAAAAACAGCTAGTGTACAATCTCTACCCTCTATGCGTCGGCTGGGTGAACTTACCCGAGTTAACACTCGAGTACAATACAAAAGGCGATCCCGGCAAAGACGACACGCATAACAATGCACTCGCCGAATTAGTCCAGCGGTCCATACCAAAGAAGGTTTTCGTATTGGTAAGTAAAGGACGACACCCTGAAAAGCATATGAAAAAACCCGAAATAATAGTGCATATGCACACTTTCGTTTGAAAACCGAAATAACGCATAGAAAAAAACCGAAATAGTGCATACATGCACAGTTTCGACTCAAAACCGAAAAGCGCATATGTAAAACTCGAAGTAATGCATACATACACGTTCTAAAAGCGATATAATGCATATGAAAAAAAAGTTATGCATACATGGTTGAAAACCGAAATAATGTCTAAATACACAGTTTCCATATGCGCAATTTCGGTGCCCCGCAAACTACAGACGATGAGCAAAAAATGAAGAAATCAAACATCCTGTTAGAAACCAGAGAAAGGATTGTCGGGGTTGGTCTAATAAAGTAGGAGTATATGCAATCTTCCTAAGCTTCATAGAATCTACATATAGAAACGCGATGGGGGCACAATTAGAAGTGGTTGGGGTCCTTAGTCACATTTAGACCAAACTTTAGGTAGATTGGGGTAGTTACTGGGCAGTTTCCAAAGAAGCATGGAATCTAGAGCTCTTGTTAAAAATTTGACTATCCGGCTATTCGATTAGTCGACTAGTCGATTAGCAACTTTTGTGTCGGTTGATAGTCGAATAGCAATTATTCGGTTAACCGATAGAGTTCGGCTAACCGATCGAGTTCGGCTAACCGATCGAGTTCGGTTAACCGTTCACTTTTACATTCGAACGACATGGCCAAGCCAGCGTAGCCGCTGTCCATGACGTTGTAAAGCTCATACAGTTCATCCTTCCAACGTCTACGGTACTCGCCGTCGCCAACGCGAAAAGGCCCGTAAATCTTCCGCAAAATCTTTCTCTCGAACACTCTAAGAGCCGCCTCATCGGATGTTGTCATTGCTTCTGTGCCATATACCAGCACGGGCATGATGCGTGACTTATAGAGTGTGGTTTTTGTACGTCGAGAGAGGACTTTACTCCTGAATTGGCTACTCAGTCCAAAGTAGCACTTGTTGGCAAGAGCGATTCTGCGTTGGATTTCCATGCTGACATTATTATCGGTGTTAATGCATATTAGACTGCATCACCAAAAAAAAGTTTATATTTTAAGATGTCCAGCAAAATATTTCGGAAAAATCTTAAGATTTACGTGAGCTGGACCGATTGCAAAATACCTCCAAAAACGGAGTTTTTATGAATAAAAATAGTTTCTTAAAGGATTTTTTGGAAAAAATCTCCTCAGATGACGAAACAGTTTAAACCTTAAAATCTGCATAAAGGCCGTTTTTTAACTTTTCTCAAATATTTGTTTAAGAAAAACTTGATTACCTGGGCCAAAACCATACCGACATAGACTTGTGAGGTGTCATAGGAAAGGTATTTTCTCACCCTTTTTATTTCTTTGCAAAAAAAAACTTATTCACGTCGCAATTTTTTCTTTATCAAATACCAACACATCCTAATTCAACATGGAATGAGGCTCGTTTGTATTACCTTTCTCTTTCATGCTTCGAATGAGCTTATTTGCAAAGAAATAAAGAGGATGAGAAAATACCTTTCCAATGATACCTTGTAAGTGTGAATCGGTACAGTTAAGGCTGAGTTATTCAAAGTTTTCTTAAACCACCGAATATTATTTTTTTTTTATATGTATGTTACCGCATAACTTTGGACTACGTCAGCCGATTTCGATCATCAGAGCTGGTGTCCCATACTAATCTGGTTTAGATACGATTATTGGATCATGAAATATATATATAGATATATTTTTTTAAGTCGGAATTTTTTTGCTAAACATTACTTGTTATTTATGTAACTTCAAATTACTTACATTGTTTGCGATATGTTAGAAAATTATTCTTCATTAAAGTCTGCAGCACTTTGTCCGAATTTATTTAGCACGGGAACATACCTCTCTGCCAAAAGCCTAAAAAACGTTTTAAGGTATAACATTTGCCTTTTTGAAACTTTGAGGCGCTTAAAGCAAGTGAAGCAAAGCTGCTATTTGGCCGGACTTCATACGTTTTAGGGACTGTGCCGAATAAAATTACCTAGTTGTGAGATTTTCAAAAACAAAAGCATTTTATTTTTAGAATTAACCACAAATTCTAACATAAAGTTGCAAAGAAACAAGAGCTACAGTTTTTTAATAAAAGTGTTAGTTTTTTCGGAACCCCGGCAATTAGCGTTATTGAAGTGTCTAACACCCTTACAGCTGCTAAAGCCCACTTTCCTTTAAAAGCCCATTTTCATTCAGCCTTAGTTTGGATCAGTTTGGCAGATTGACTTCTTTTGGGACCAAATATACATTATTCCTTTGAGCCATAATGACTGCAAGCATTACTTCACATATAAACCTTTGTTGATTGTCCCCGATGCCACAAATGAGTTCCTTTTTTGTCACAAGTGCAGAGGGGCTGCAAAACTAGGGCTCACCCCTATTCTGCATTTAGACTCGAATCGAAATTTTCTCCGTTTGGCAACTTCTGCGTTCCGTTTCCTTTCGATCAATCTTCGAAATTTACGATTATACCTATTCTACATTTCGATCGTAGTTCCGTTTTTCTAAGTTGCAAATTTGCTGACGGAGAACGTTTCGATTGTTATTTTCGTGGGTTTAAATAATAGAATTTATTAAAAAAAATTAAGTAAAATATACTGTGCATGATTGTAAAATGTGAAGCTACATAAAAAAGAGATTTTTTTATTGCACTCGTTTTTACTAAATTTTTAAAAACGGGTGTGTATGTTGTCTTGATTTGCTATGGAAGGATAAGCTTTGTTCTTCCCCTCCTCCTGAAGGCTTTCAAAATGGAATTCATTTGTGTTCAAATCTTCCACTCTGTAGTAATTGCAAATGTTGTAGAGTGCTCAAACAACGTTTATAATTTCACTGGATTTGAGCGATGAGTTCAAGATGAAATTCTTATTACTCTTCACTCATCTGAGAAGGATCAAACATGTCCCTAAATCTCCGCCTTTCAACTTCCGCATCAGCAATCTGGGACTCGTCCTCCTTTTCAAGCAACAACGCCGCGGCTATGGATTTCATTCTTATAATTATGTTTCCACTTAAATTAAGAGCAAGCGAAATTTTATTTTTAAATAAGTGATGCTAAATATATTTAGTTATTTTAAAATATTTACAAACTCCAACTTCATAAGCTGCTATAGTTTGGTGGCCAATATTTCATTGTTTTGTTTCGATTTCATAAATTCCTAGGCAAACAGCCGATTACGAAAGAAGTTTTCTATCTTTCTCATCCTCTTTCGATTCGATCGTAAGGCAGAATACCTAAGTTCGATTCTTGCGGAGCGGAATGCGGGAACGTAATCGAAATGCAGAATAGGGCAAACTTTTTCTCAGGTTTTCAGCTGCATTTCCTAGAGAATCAGCTGTATGAGAAATTATTGTCCTGGAAAATAAAAAAAAGGTCGCTAACACGTACTCTCGTCGTTTAATACGCAACACACGATTTGTTACTCGTTTTTTTTTTGCGGTATCCTTCTTGACAGACTTTTTTTCTGAAACTTTCTTATTCTTGTGAATCTTCCACCTTGCGTCTTATATTGTTATTCGCAAAAATTATTCTAAGAAGCTAATCTTACTTACCAATTTCATCCTTGAAATGTTCAGATTCTTCCTTAGTGTGGTCACAATTCCCCTTGCCTTTTCGCGAGCATGTAACTCCTTCTATTTATCCGAACCTTTTTTTCTAGCAATACGTCATCCGGCTTTGAAGTGTTTAACAACCCTGAAATCTTCTTCGTGGTAACTCCCACCTCTTAGATTATTTTCTGATATTTTATGCAGAGATAATATGATACAAAAAATTTAATTTGAATATTTCAGTAGTATTATATGGAAGAAGTATGACGGGCAATTTTATTCGACGCAGTCTAGTATATTTAAAATAATTTTTGACAGTTCTCACAGCGA
Source organism: Rhagoletis zephyria (assembly GCF_001687245.7). Classification (NCBI taxonomy): domain Eukaryota; kingdom Metazoa; phylum Arthropoda; class Insecta; order Diptera; family Tephritidae; genus Rhagoletis; species Rhagoletis zephyria. Next base: position 39,944 of record NW_016158757.1, read on the forward strand.
AGCAAGCAAAGCAAGCCTTCATTGGACTAGTGCCTTTAGACATGTGTTTTGTAAAGATTATTAAATACTAATTTTTGACCATTTTTTTTGTTTATTACAGCCACCGCTGAAGCAGCAGATAAAGTGAGCATCGAATGTAATCGAATAAGTGACTCCTGCTGAGTATGTATGCAAGATAAAAAGTTTCAAAAATATAGAAATGAAGAGTTTGGATATTTATGCCCAACAGCGATCTATAATGTTTGATATTCGCGAACGGAATATGTAAAGAAAATCTTGTAAAAAAATATAAAAGTATTGAAATTTGATAATTCTAAAGCAATTTTACTATAATGCCTCTTTAAATGTTAAATTAAATACATACTAGGATACGATTTAATGGACATAATGTGTCAGTATATTTTACATTTCTGCATAGCATATTTTTTATCTTTTATTTTTATTTTTCTTTTTTAAATGTATTTTTATGACATGTTGCATAAAGTGTGCTAATACAATTAGTATAGTAGTTTAAAAAAATATGATACACTCGTTCTACTAGCATTACAGTGTTGTGAAAAACGAATTAATTTTAATTGTATCTGTGTTAAAACAACCTAAATTCACGAAATTAAAACTACAATAAATAGAAGTGTTGCATTTTACTGCATGGTATACTCATTTATGGAACCAACCAGACCATAATCGTTTGTGTACATATGTATGTAGATGGATTAATAACAGTGCAACACTAGGGTCTCATAGCTTTTGATCACTTGGTATCACTTGTTAGTCGAGGTGAATTTAAAAACCCCTCTTCTTTGGCTTCGATTTTCGCTCTAAAATATACATTATACGATTTTTCAAACAATTACTGGTGATAAAATATTCTATATCTTACCAATAAGCGATTTCCAAATAACATTTTTGCTTTGTCTTCTTCCTGAGGCGACGAACGTTCGCCAGTAGATGTTCCCGGTTGTCGTCTGTGTATTTGAAGTTTCTGCTTTATAGCTTGTGATAAAATCACCCGTCGACTGACTGATTTCATGGCCAACAGCAAATCTAGCCAAGTCCACGTAACATTGTGGTACTCGAGTGTTGGTATAACTAGCGAAAAGTCTGTGATATCCTCAAGGTTTTTCTCTTTGTTTCCTTTGTAACTTACGCGAACAGGCACTTCCGGTATTTTTATGTAAATAAACAGTTTATTTTTCTCAGCACGCTCTTTCATCTTTTCCACGTCATCCTTTTCGATTTTTACATAGAACTCGGAATCCTTGGAACTCTTTTTCGTTTTCGACGGTTTCTTTGAAGTTTTCGTTTGTGCTGCCGACGAGGATGAAGAACTGGACGAATTCTCTTCAATGTCATCTACAGCCTCTGTTTCGGAAGCATCACGATCGGGAAAGCAGAATTTCAACATTGTGCTGTAGAATTTCTTAGTTATGGCGATTGTAATTGGCGCCACATTAATTTCAAAATGTTCCTTGACTGAAATTCCGCCTACCGGAGGTTTCTCACGACAAAAAACACGAAGCACGCGTTTATGTGTGTCTATAGGCATATCTTTTTGGATCTCTGTTGGCATGAGAACCTCACGGTAAATCTCACGCGGTATCAAGTTACTCATACGAATATTTCCCAATTCCAGCAAATGCTCCACGGAGTCGTCACTTTTCGATTTTTTAGTATATAAAAAGCCGCTGAGTACCAAGTCAGATATACCGATTTGGCCATCAGTTTCTGTGAGTCGCCACTGAGCACGTTTAAAACAAATCTCATTCGCACGAACTATAGTTAGGGATTTATCGGCTCGAACCTAGTTTTTTTTAAAAACCAAATGAAAAATTAAAATATTGAAATTATTTTTTTCAAAATCTCACTTACATTCGATATTTTGCTGAGTTGAGAAAGCTGAGTTTCCTTGTAACAAAGTAACATCATATCAAGCTCCTCACTTAGTGTATTCAATTCTTCTTTACTCTCCCGAATTTGCAGCTGTACGCGTTCGAATTCTTGTCTCAACTCCAGCGTGTCGCCCTCCTCTGCACGATCCTTGCCTATCAGATGTATGTCTTTCTCCAGCGAACGAATTTTCATCAGCAAGCTTCGTATCATAGTTTGCTTCTGCTGAATCGGCCGCTTCTGATCTTCCGTCGAGTGCAGCTGCAATTGAAAGCGCATACGCGCCAATTTCTCTAACGCTTGTTTGCGTTGTGGTTCCACGTACAGTAACAAATTGTTTACGATATCTAGAATCATAGCATATTGCAAGGAGTTCGTGCAGACGTCCAAATCATGATGCATCAAAGTGAACGCATCCACTGGATCATCCTGTTTTTCCCACGGCGATAGAGTTTCCTCTGATGGTGGCGGTGGAACTTCGGTTATAGTATTTGGATCGATAGTGTCACCGTAGCTAACGTAGAAGAATTCACATTTACATCGTGATACTATGCGCTGCAGCTGAACAGGTTGAGTTTCGCCCGGATTTTCATTGGACAAGGCGCCCACCGTCTCCGATACGACACCTCCCACACTACGACCACTGCCCACAAGATGCGGAATGTCGGGCAAATCATTTATAACAGTATCGTCTTTATCCTGAAATGTATTATTACTAAATAATTAATAACCGATTACCACACCTAGCATACAATCGGACATACTGCATAGCGCGCTGACAATTATTAATGTTATGGTTGGTATCTGTAAATCTGTCAGTTACACCTACCGAACCATTTAAGCCGAAAATGTAATAATAGACATAGAACGTTGTGCAGTATAACTGGCAAGATATATTTATGTACATATGTATGTATGTACATATGTATGTATGTACATTAGACTGCATCACCAAAAAAACATTCCCACGACAGCCGGTTCTACGTACCGGAATGACTCGGGTTTTACCCGACCAAGGGCTGTTGTTTCGACGATCTAACCGTTTAGGTCGGCGAAGTATCTCAGAAGTTGTTCGTCAATAGGGCTACATTCACTACGTATTCTTCTACTCAGGGCTGGCATCGAGTCAAACCCAGGGCCAGAAACCTACACCTGTTGTGTATGTCGGAGACGATTACACCGCAACTCCACCTCAGTCAAGTGTAATGCCTGCGAGGGGTGGAGTCACCTTAGAGTCTGCTCAGGACTACGGACACATCGACAGTGGACCACGACGTACGTGGCCCCCTGTTGCTTAATCGAAGCAGACATCGACCGCAGGGATACCACCCTAGAATGTCAGGGCATCGCTATCCGGTCAGGCGATGTTGAGCTCGAAATATTTAACATATACATACCCCCTGTCACCTGCTGCCCGGCAGGATATCACCCTGATATAGGTGCGCTCCTCAGAGGTGAAAACCGTATGGTAGTAGGTGACTTTAATGCGCACCACGATCTTTGGCACTCAAGCCTGTCAAACGATCGTAGGGGAACAGACTTGGCTGAGCAGATAGACGATTCGACATTCTGCACAATGAACGACGACGCACCCACCAGGATTATGGGTAGCTGCAGCAGCTCGCCAGACATCACAATAGTCAGCGCTGGTCTGATAAACAGCATAACGTGGCGACCTATGCTGACTCTAGCATCAGACCATCTACCCATAGTCATCTCGATTGATAAACCAACCGACTTTGCCTCCGCCAAACACCGGACCTATATCAACTTTTCTAAAGCTGATTGGAAAGGTTACGCGGAGTTTACCGAAAACACCTTCACAGCGCTCCCCACACCAACCGACGTCCATCTCGGTGAACGTAAGTTCCGCAGGGCTGTCACTGCTGCTGCAGCTCGCTTCATACCGGCAGGATGTATATCGGACCCACGTCCAAACTTCCCTGCCGAAGCGGCTGTTCTAGCCGATGAGCGTGATAGCCTTCGTCAGGCCGATCCCGGAGATCCCCGTATCAGGGATCTCAACGCGGAGATTCGGCAACTAGTAAACGTACATAAGCGGAAGAAGTGGGAGGAGCATCTGAAGACCTGTAATTTCACCTCTGGTGTGAGCAAGCTTTGGTCAACCGTGAGGTCATTGTCTAATCCGACGAAGCACGACGACAGAGTCGAAATTTCCTTCGGCGACCATGCTTCGTCGGACCCGGAGCGATGCGCGAGCTATTTTAGCCGGCAGTTCATACTGCATCCTCCGGTGGACAAAGCCAAGCGTCGAGTGACCAGAAGGCTGCACAAACTGCCAACAACCTGTGCCCCCCTTGCTTTCACTTGCGGTGAAGTTCAGGTGGCCATCGGGAAGGCGAAAGCCTCCAAAGCCATGGGTCCCGACGGAATATGCATGCTGATGCTGAAAAATTTGGGTCCTGCGGGGGTAGCGTACCTAACGGAGGTCCTCAATTTGTCAATGGCCACTCTCATCATCCCAGACATCTGGAAGGTGGGGAGAGTGGTCCCACTGCTCAAACCGGGGAAACCTGCCAACAAAGGAGATTCGTATCGTCCGATTACACTCCTTTCCCCGGTAGCGAAGACACTCGAGGCCTTGCTACTCCCGTACTTCACAAACCACCTGACCCCAGCGAAGCATCAGCATGGTTTCCGTAAAGTGCACAGTACAACAACAGCACTTAACGCCATAAACACTCAGATAACTCGTGGCCTTAACCGTAACCGTCCCTGTGAGAGAACGATTCTAGTAGCGTTGGACTTGTCAAAGGCGTTTGACACCGTCTGCCATTCCACGCTACTAGAAGATATAGAGGCCTCCTCTCTCCCACAGAGGCTCAAACGGTGGTCGGCAAATTATCTGAGTGGTCGACATTCGTCGGTAATGTTTAGAGACAAAACGAGTAAGCAGCGAAAAATAAAACAGGGGGTTCCTCAGGGTGGTGTCCTTTCCCCGCTACTGTTTAACTTTTATATTTCAAAGCTCCCTCAACCACCAGAGGGAGTCTCGATTGTCTCCTATGCCGACGATTGCTCGATCATGGCGACTGGGAATGGAATTGATGACCTGTGTTCGAAAGTAAACGGCTATCTCTCCGAACTTTCTCGCTTCTTCACTGCAAAGTGTCTAGCCCTCTCCCCTACGAAATCCTCCGCGACCCTGTTCACAACCTGGACGAAGGAGGTCAGGCTACCGCTGGGGATTCACGTCGATGACACACCAATTCCGACGGTGAATAACCCCAAAATACTCGGAGTAACATTCGACAGCCTGCTCTCCTTCTCTGCGCACTCAACCGCTATTGTCAATAAAGTACAGAGCCGCAACAAGGTCCTCAAGTCGCTAGCCGGCAGTACTTGGGGCAAAGACAAAGAAACGTTGCTGGCAACATACAAGGCAATAGGCCGGCCGGTTTTGAACTACGCAGCGCCAGTGTGGTCGCCAGGGACTAGTAGGACGCAGTGGACGAAGCTACAGACTGTACAGAACACCGCACTCAGGACAGCGACAGGATGCCTCCTGATGTCGCCTGAACACCACCTACACGGCGAGGCGCAAATGCTCCCTGTAAAGGAGCACAATATAATGCTCTGCAAGCAGTTCCTGATCGGGAGCCACAGAAGTGGCCACCCAAGCAGACAGCTGCTTGCAGAGGAGCCCTCGCCTAGGCACGTCAGGAGGCATCTATATGAACTGACGGACGAAGTCCAGAGGTTCATTAAGCAACCTCTGGACCCGACAGCGTACAGACAGGCCCTGAACGGCATTCACAGGGACTCAGTCTCGAGTTATGTAGACTCTAGACCTGTGAATGCCGTTCTAGGCACACCACCCCCGGACATAGACGAGACGGAGCTTCATCTGCCTCGGGAGACTCGCACAACACTTGCACAACCTCGGTCCGGCTACTGCAGCAGGTTAAACTCCTACCTGAGTAGGTTGAATGAGGATGTGCCGAATGAGTGTCCGGCATGCGGAGAGACCCGACATGACTCGAAACATCTCTTCGCATGCCCGGAAAACCCGACAAACCTAACGGCCTTGTCCCTGTGGACAAACCCCACAGAAGCTGCACGCTTCCTAAAGTTGCCGTTAGTGGAACTTGACGACAACGACTGAGATACTAACCGTCCTGGGCGGGGTTGTGTAGCAACCCGAAGCGAATCAAAAGCAAAAAAAGTAGTGTTATTGCTACTGTGCTGACAGTTTTTCAAATTCTAATCGTAACAGTCGTGAACGAGCAACTCGTCACATTCCCACGACAGCCGGTTCTGCGTACCGGAATGACTCGGGTTGTTTCGGCGATCTAACCCCATTTAGGCCGGCGAAATACATAAAACGTTGCTCGATACTAGGGCTACATCTGCTCCGTACCCTTCTGCTCAGGGCTGGCATAGAGTCCAACCTAGGGCCAGAAATCTACACCTGCTGTGTATACCAGAGACGATTGCATACAAACTCCACCTCGGTCAGGTGCAATGCCTGTGACGGGTGGAGTCATCTCCGTACCTGCTTGGGGCTACGTCGCACCGGCAATGGACCACAACGTTCGTGGCCCCATGCTGTGCGAATCGGACCGCCTCCACGGCAAACCGCCCCCCGCCCGTGCAGCACACAACAATAGACACACAAACAAACACCACAGCAGCCACACACCGCCGCCGGCAACTCCTAGTCCCTCGGACGATCTGCTCGGTTTGTCAGTCCGGAATATACCGTAAATTCAGTCAAGTGCAACTCCTGCCTTGGCTGGTCCACTTTAAGGCATGCTCAGAACTTCGCAGCACGCGGGATTGGACGAGTGACCTAAAATGTCAGGGTATCGTTATCCGGTCAGGCGATGTTGAGCTCTAAATATTTAACGTATATATACCACCTGCCACCAGCTTCCCGGCTGGACATCACCCTGAAATAGCTGCGCTACTCAGAAGTAAAACCGTATGGTAGATGGCAACTTTAACGCGCACCACGATCTTTGGCACACAGGCCAATGATCGTAGGGGAACACATCTGGCTGAGCATATAGACGATTCTACATTCTGCACAATGAACGACGACGCATCCACTTGGATTATGGGCAGCTGCTGCAGCTCGCCAGATTTAACAATTGTCAGCGCTTGTCTGATAAAGAGCGTATCATGGCGACCTATGCTAACCCTAGCATCAGACTATCTGCCCATAGTCATCTCGATTGATAAACCTGCCGATTTTGCTTCCGCGGATCACTGGACCTATATCAACTTTTCCAAATCTGACTGGAAAGGCTTCGCGGATGTTTCTGAAAACGCCTGCACTGCACTGCCGACCACCAACCGACGTTCACGTAGGTGAACGTAAGATCCGCAGGGTTGTCACTGCTGCTGCAGCTCGCTTCATCCCAGCAGGATGTATCATGGATCCACTTCCGAATTTTCCTACTGAAGCGGCCGTTCTAGCCGATGAGCGCGACAGCCTTAGTCAGGCCGATCCCGGAAATCGCCGTATCAGGGATCTCAACGCGGAGATTCGGCAACTTGTGAACGTACATAAGCGGAAGAAATGGGAAGAGCATCTGAAGACCTGCAACTTCGCTCTGGTGTGAGTAAGCTTTGGTCAAGCATGACGTCATTGTCCCAACCGGCGAAACGTGACGGCAGAGTTGAAATATACTTTAATGACCACGCTTCGTCGAATCCAGAGCAATGCGTGAGCTATTTTAGCCGCCAGTTCATTCTGCATCCTACGGCATTTAAAGCCAAACGTCGAGTGACCAGAAGGCTGCACAAACTGCCAAAACCTAGTGCGCCTCATGTTTTTACCAGCGGTGAGGTAAGGTTAGCCATCGGGAAAGCAAAAGCCTCCAAAGCCATTGGACCCGACGGAATATGCATGTTGATGCTGAAAAGATTGGGTCCTGCGGGAGTAGCGTACCTAACGGAGGTCCTCAACTTGGACATCTGGAAGATGGGGAGAGTGGTCCCACTGCTCAAACCGGGGAAACCAGCCAACAAAGGAGAGTCTTATCGTCCGATAACCCACCTTTCCCTGGTAGCCAAGACACTAGAGGCCTCGCTACTCCCGTATTTCACGAACCACGTGACCCCAGCGAAGTATCAGCATGGGTTCCGTAAAGTGCACAGCACAACAGCAGCACTTAACGCCATAAACACCCAGATGACTCGTGGCGTAAGAGAACTATTCTAGTAGCATTGGACCTGTCCAACTGTTCGACCCTATCAGTCATTCAACGCTGCTAGAAGACATAAAGACCTCCTCACTCCCACAGGGACTCAAACGGTGGTCGGCGAATTATCTGAGTGGTCGACACTCGTCAGTAATATTTAGGGACAAAACCAGCAAACCAAGAAAAATTAAACAGGTGGTACCACAGGGTGGTGTCCTACACCCACTATTGTTTAATTATTATATTTCAAAGCTCCCTCAACCACCAGAGGGAGTCAATATTGTCTCCTATGCTTACGATTGCTTGATTATGCGTCTGGGAATGGAATTGATGATTTTTCCCCTATCCTCTGCGAAATCCTTGGCAACCCTATTCACCACCTGGACGAAGGAGGTCAGACTGCAACAGAGTATTCACGACAATACCGACGGTGAATAACCCCAAAATCCTCGGAGCTACCTTCGACAGTCTGCTCTCCTTCTCGGCGCATACAACAGCAATTGTCAACAAAGTACTGAGCCGCAACAATGTACTCAAGTCGTTGGCCGGCAGCACTTGGGGCAAAGACAAAGAAACGTTGCTGGCAACATACATGGCGATTGGCCGGCCGGTTCTAAAGTGGATGAATCTACAGACCTGCCAGAATAAGGCACTTCGGACAGCGACCGGATGCCTCCTGATGACGCCCCAAAACCACCTACACGACGAGGCCCAGATGTTATCGGTCAAGGAGCATAACACAATGCTCTGCAAGCAGTTTCTTGTGGGGAGCCACAGACCTGGTCATCCTAAAAAACAGCTACTTGCAGAAGAGCCCTCGCCAAGGCACGTCAGGAGGCATCTCTACGAACTGACGGATGATGTCCAGAGATTCATTAAACAACCTCTGAACCCGTCAGCTTATCGACAGGCCCTGAGCGGCATTCACAGGCAATCGGTCTCAAGTTAAGTAGACTCCCGCCCTGTGAATGCCGTCCAGGCACACAACCACCTGACGTGGACGGGACACAACTTTGTCTGCCTCGGGAGCCCCGCACCACAATAGCCCAACTTCGCTCTGGCTATTACAGCAGGCTAAACTCATACCTGAGCAGAATTAATGAGGATGTGCCCAACCAATGTCCGGCATGTTGAGAGATGCCACATGACTCTCGGCACCTCTTCACATGTCCGGAGAACCCCACCCAGCTGACGCCCCTGTCCGTATGGACAGACCCTGTCGGAGTCGCGCACTTCCTGGGCCTCCCCTTAGCTGAAACGGACGCCAACATTGACTGAACCGATCCGAGCGGGGCTTAGTAGCCGCTACAACAACAACAACAGCAAGCAACTCGTCACGTAAAAATGCATATTTCGGATCATAACAGTCGTGAACGTACTGGTCGTCTTGTATACCGAATTACAAGACGAGCAGTACGTTCATGACTGTTATAATCCGAAATATGCATTTTTACGTGGCGAGTTGCTCGTTCACGACTGTAAACTTTGGAGCCCTGATTTAAAGTATATTTTTGAGTAGAATACCTGAATGTTGTCCACGGTGAGCCACATGATCTCCTTTTCAAGTAGAGAGTCATCTTCTCCAGCGCTAACTGTGGCATAATACTGCATACATTCGAGCAGGCCCTTCCAAGTCGTTTTGGACACAAGTGACCTATCGCGCCAGACTGGGCGGTGAACGCGTTGCAAAATCTCCGCTTTGGCGGCACTGATGATTACGTAGCCAGACGTCTCGCATCCCTTAAGCAGCACTTGAGAATTGACCAGTGATATTGACCAATTTTCGTGGATCACATCCTGAGCTGAGCAGGCCTGCAAACCCTGTAGCTGCAATTCCCGCGACTGTGTACTTTGATCATCGCTATAAACATTGAATTTGTGATCAGCTTCAGCTATTAATTGCTGCAACATCGCTGTAGCATGGCTGGCCGGTTGCACCTTCTTCATTGCACTGTTGGTACTTGTGACTGAAAAACATCGATGTAATTAGTTGCTTGCAAATCAACTATCAGAATACATAAAATTTTGAATGTACTCACTAGGTAGTACTTCGGTTTGGTTATTTGTGAGAGTTATTGTACTATCGCTGCGTTTGTTTTTCATAACATTGGAATTGGTCTCTTTGCGATAGCTTTTTACAGCTTCCGTCGACAAATTGTTCTTTAGCTTCTGTGACTTCATGAAAGAATCAAAGAGCGCAAACGCAACGTCACGATTATTTTTGGTCCATGCGCCCTTAAGGTCGTAAACGACCAGTTTATGCGTGGGCGTTGTATTTTTTGCTTTTGTCTCCTCCTCTTGGCTGTTTGCGGTTTGTATGAGCGCCTCTCGACCATATGAAACTTTCGCCACGCTTAAAAAGTAGAATCTCACTATTTTGAAGGCATCCCCCACACTTGCTAGGTTCTCTGAACTGCTATCTAATTTCTCAGTAAGTATACTCTTCAACCATATTTCAGCATCGTTTAATTCGCAATTCATATACACAGTGGACCAATCAGCACGCGGTCTATGAATAAGTCCATCGTCAATGGGATTTAACGATAAACAATATTCCGAGCTAAAAGAAACACGCCCACCGTTCAATTGGAAACCCTTGTGCAGGGCATGAGACATCCAGTATAGTACTTGGAAACGATGCAAACTCATTTGCAAGTTTGCTTTTTTGTAATGTCGACTGAGTTGCTTTTTTCGGGGGCGCACATTATTAAATACCGGCCCGCGTCGGGTTGGACGGGTAACGCCTGATAGAATCAGCTTAAGGCTCTCGAACCAGCGGAGGGTGCTGCCGTATAGAACCAAGCTGGGAATGTCGATTTCCACCTCCTCGCCAGGCTTCGGTTTTGTTTCAAAAGAAATCCAAATATTCAAGTTAAGTGAACGAAAGGCACGGAAGGAATCATGAACCTGGTTGCTGGAATATTCTGGCAGCTTGTCCGGCGCACAAGGCATAACCGCGTGATGATCGTTTGGATTCGCCAAACAAACCCAATTCAGCTTAAAGGTCAATTTCAAGTTAGGAAAGTGTAATAGACGGCAATCATCGTAACGCGATGCGGTACGTACTGTAATCTGTTATGGTATCTCATGAAAAAGTACAAATATTTTATATACTTGTTTAGAAATACATACATTTAATTCGCCTTTGAACATAATTTTAGCATTTGTCCACACAATGCCAGCATTGTTCCATGTCAACTCCATTTCTTCTGTCGTATTATAGGGATCCAGCGAAGCGTGCAATAGAACTGTGAATTGCTTAACAATCATGGTTAACCGACCATGAAAGAGAAGGCGCATTTTGTCCCAGAAAGGCAGTGGTGGACTGGGATCTTTGGATGGCGCAGAAATTTTCTCAAAACTAAGATTGCATTGTGCCATTACCGGTTCCCAACAGGGTCCAAAAGCGTAGCTACAAAATTCCAACTCGCAATCGAAGTCATGGTAAAACTTTAAAGATGGCATGCTGCGTTGGACTACATCGGTGCCAAACGGCTCGCCAACTTCAATGAAAACATCTCGTTTCGCCCGTTTGGATGCTGCTTGCTCAGCTCCGCATAAATTACCAAATAGATGCATAGATTTAACGTAAAACATTGGCTGTGGAAAATCTCTGCGTATTAAAGAAAATTTATTCGATAAATATACATGCTTTACACGCAACAATTGTCTTACCGTAACATAAATTTCCATTCTGTACAGCTTATATTTACGCTACGACACCAAAGTGTAGTGAACTCCAGACCTTCTTCCGGCCAAGGGCTTTCGCAGTCAATGTCGCGCATTATACGGGTCACATTATCAGCGCCATGGACCGATGGATCTGCCATTGCCATTATTTCTACGTCTGTCATAATCCATGCCAGCAACCTAGTACGGACTGGCCCGCTTTCTCTAATTTTTTTCGAGCGCTGAATGTATATCTCAGAGTTTTTCTGAACAAGACTCGCATACAGACTTTCAATCGTGCTTGCTGGAACCAGGCAACGCTCGGCAATTTTTTTATCGAAAATTGCTTTGCGTTTTAGACCCTCTAAATATTCGTCCACAAGCAGAACGTAGTTATCACGCAACTTGACTTCAAAGGGATCATCGCTGATTTCCAATAAAAATTCTTTTATCTTTAAATAAAAATGTAATATAGTAAAATTTGCTTGAAGGATATTATCACCTAGAACTTTAATAAATAATCGGCCCTATGCTGAATATCGCTATCGTCATCGTCGACGATCGTCAGCGCATCAGTAACATGGCTGACCATGGCCGTATCGTCACTTATACTGACGATGACGATATTCAACATAGGGCGGAATAGAAACAACTTACTTGTATAACCATATCACTTGGCAAAGGTGAGCTGGCAGTAAATGCTTTCTTTTTGTAGTTGTGTACCAATTTAAGCCATTTGAAATGCGACACAAACTCATTTTGTATAGCATCATAAAAATCATGGTCGTAAGGAAAGATGGCCTTCACATAAAAATTAAGTTCAAAAGCTGTTAATACCAACTCTATAAATGAAAAGTACCTTAAATGTCCCAATTGTGGTAACCCAAACTTTATTGGTTAGCAGCGCAAAGCCATCACAATTTACACGCTCTTGCGTCAGCATATCCAAACGTGCCAGTGACTGTACATCTATATCTTTCAGTGTAAATATATGCTGATCATCTATTTTAATGAAAATATTTTCTGCCGAGATGAAGTTTCCTTCTTTGTGACTGAAGAATAAGTTCTCTACAAACCACTGAACTGTGTGCCTTTCAGAAAGCTTAATTTCAAAAACGGTACTCAACTCAGCTGATAGTTCAATAATCCAAGGTCGTTTAAAACGCTCAGACTTCATTTCAGGATCGTTCTGAGGTAAAGCTAGTTCAGTGCATAAATCTCTCATATCTCTGGCCAAGGTCAATATGTGCATGTGCAAATTAGAGTTCCACGTGCCTTCTGTATTGCTAGGAATGTATACCGAAATTTTGTTTTCATTTTTTTCATGCTCAATGCGTACGGTTTTGCAGCTTGCGAATATGTCGGTGAAGTCGTTGAGACAAAGAGATGAAGAATTCATTGAGCGCATAATAGCCATTTGAAATTCTTCAAATTTAAAGCTGGATACTTGTTGCTTACGTGATAATGATATGTCTGAGAAACTTAAAAGCAAACAAGCTTGGTGATGGTTTATAAAATAGGCGGTTATATCTTTAATCCGTGCAGAGATCAGTAATCCACTTGATATTTGATTTGTGCCGGCTAATTGGCCCCGCAATGGTCGTTTCCCAGCGCTAACTGTTGAAGAATTTAGACCTCCATATTGTTTGACACAGTTAACTGATTTCACAATAAACTCAGCCAAACTCATACTATATTCGGTACGTAATGTATGAATGGAAACCTCTAGTTTTGTGACACTAGCATACGAACTCAGTTTGACTAAACTCAGTCCCAAAAAGAATGGAGAGCCTGGAGAATGTGATTTCTTTAAGTTATTAGTATCATTTATAGAATTTCCCAATGACCACCAAAGCGACTCAATCATCAATTCGGTACTCCAATGGCGCTGATTCAGTATCAAATTCAACATTCTATTTCCGTACGAAGAACTACGTTTTTCTTCGGTTTGTTCCAAAAGAAATCGTGTATGACTAACACTCATGGCGGCGTTTTCATCATCCAGTTTCATCAGAATTGATACATTCCAAAATTCTGCGCAACCTGAATAATCAATGAAATCAATGTCCGTTTAATAAATTGGAAAGTAGCGATGTATTGCCCATTTCAACTTCATACCTTTTACTACTGAACGTTTTAATATACCCTCTAGTAAGCCACTTCCTAAAGCGTTTTCGGTAGGAAAAGCATAAAATGTTTCTGTGCCTAAGTGATCCGGCAACGAACGTTGTTTTTGACTTAGCTGCAAGGGCTGTGGGCTGGAACGCTGGCGCGACAAGAAATTATTATGCACCCAATCATAAATTTCACAGTGATTGTAGATTATTTGGAACGTTTTAAGCTTGACGTAAAGATTTAAGATGTCGTTTTCCAACTAAGGATAAAGTAAGATATTAATAAAATGTTGTTCTTGTGGCAGTATGAAAATAGTTTTTTACTTACTACTGAATCAATTGTGAATTGCTCAATAAAAAGGAGCTTTTCATATTTGGTGTCAATGTCCAAATGTTGTAGCAGGACTTTGGTAAATAGTGTTGGGAGATTTGCATCCTCATTCAATGATTTGGAATTGAATTTTCCGGTAATCTAAAAGTAACATATGTATAACGTATATATATGAATTGAAATTTCGCCAGAAAATTAAGGTCCTTACACTGAACAACTGTATTTTTGCACTGAAGTCATTTTGAGAATTCTCTTTAACCGCAGAAAATGTAGCTGCCTTAATTACAAAATTAAAATTCTTTGGTATTATAGGCGCAATCTTTTGATAAGATTCGTTACTGAAACTTTTACGTCGCTGCGTCAGTGAATTGGCTGTACTTCTTACTTGGCTTTCCAAATTTTGCTGTGGCCTGGTACGTTGTTTTGCTTCGCTCAAGAAATCGTATAGGCTGCCATGTATTGTAGATCGCGCATTGTTCATGGCTAATGAAAGTTTCTAAAAGACTTAAAAAATTAGGTTTTTTTTTAATGATATTTTCAAAATGTATTACGTCTACGGATAGAGGTCCATGTGCAAATAATGTGGCGTCCAAAGCAATATCAAAACTAATTTCGCCTAAGCAAGGACGAATTTTATTAAGATTCTCCAAAGATTGCCGGCGAGATGGACAGTGTCGTAACATTTTCGCCTATAAACAAATAACACCTATATATAGCGGTCTATTTTATAATACTATTGTTTTTTTTTACCTGGGCATCATTAAGGGCCGCGTTAACTAATAATGTTTTGGCGTTATGTACTATACTTCCATCTAGATGCAGTTCTCTAGCTGTAGCATGAATAAACCATCCCGGATCGAAGTTATTATTCATGAGAACTACAGAAATATTGTTTATATGCATGGCCATAAACTATGAATTATTAGATTGAAAATTGGTATTGTCATAAAAAATCATTACTTTCAAATTGAAAATTCGCACCTGTGCAAAAGTGAGAATACTTGGCGGAACTTTGGCACGCCGGAAATCAGGCACATCTTTTTCCTCTTTCTGTTGAGATTTGAATTGCGTTCGTTCAGAATCGCCTAGTGTCCCCAAAGCCCCATCGTTGCTCTGGATATCTTTATTTATGCGTAGATCCCGTATATAGATAGAGAGCAACTTTGTCACCTCTGTGTTAAAGAAGCTGCTACGTAGGCAAATTTCTTCAATTTGCTGAAAAGTTATTTATTTAATAGGGAAACTGCATATTAAATGCACTTAATAGGTACTTACCACCATGAATCCACTTTTGCTAACGTGCACATTTCGTAGAGCTAAATAACGTAAGCTAATGCCGCCTATCCTCACTTTTACCCTAAACTTTTTTACTAAATACCAACTGATTCCTTTAGGTAGTATCCTTAAGAAGCAAACGAATAATTGATGTTTCCGTGAACCTGAATCAAGTGTTCGACTTCATTTACTTACCAGTATGCCAGTAAAAATACTAGCACAATGAATATTAATAACTTCAAGAGCATTCTCCCAATTTTATTCGTCACATCATCTTTATGAATAATTAACTATGACCACCTTTTATGCAAATTTACAAGAAATATGAGGATCACCCTGAAAATTTAGAAAATACTTTATTGACGTTTCCCACCTCACAAATTAAATCAGCTGTTTGAGTTATAGCTGGAAAACAATCGGTAGTATCGATGTTTTCCAATTTCCGCCACTATCGATGTTTTTTCTATAACTATCGATGGTTTTTTCCCATAAGTCAAGGCATATCGAATGATGGCATACAGCCAGTATACAGCCCGATTCTGAACATGATGCAATAACACAGTTGTTATTGGTTGGCAACTTCTCTAATTTCGCCATATTGACTGCCTTAGCTGAATCAGTGTTACGTCTTTAACAATTCTTTGCCTAATAATGTAGTTGTTTTTTTTTTTTTTTTCTCTGTATACACATTTTGTTTCCTCAAAAAGGTGTTATATCTTATTTTATTTAATTTCATTGCGAAAATACTATAAAAATATATTGTTTAGAAGAAAATATGCAATCTTATATTTTTCCCCCAAATGGGGATTCATTTCTACCCGTTTTTCTTCTTATGCTACTGAGCTAAGGCCATGATTCAATAATACAAGGTTCGATAAACTGACAGTTGTCTCTCTCGCACCGCTCCCTTGGCAGTGGCAGAGTGTTGCTTCTTTGCAAATTTCCTTGGAAAAAGTGTAGCTGTTCTGTGAAATAGAAGTATAAGCTTTTGGCCCTCGCTAGGGCAGGTACCTTGTCGTTGGCCGATCAGCCCATCTCTGGTCTGGGGTATCGTGGACGCGCTCGTCGCTTCTGCGCTACCTTGTCTCCAGATTGGGGCTGCCGGCAAACGGTGACCAAGAACTGCCACCTCCTAATCCAGGGTGTTACGCGACACCGTGCCTATTGGACGGTTTGCAGCCAGGAGGAAAAACCGGCTGTATTATAACGGCGCCTCTTCGACACCGGGCCGCATCGAGGAGTAACGGTGGCCTTACCGCGACATGGGGCGCTGGCGCGGCGGACCAGATAAGATCCCCTATTACAACTTTGACTGCTGAGCTTGCCTAGCCGAGCTGGCAGTCGTACGAACAAGATGAATACAACTAAAAACCAAAAAAACACAAAAACAACAAAAACCATCGCGAAATCCGCGAAAACAGCTACAGCTACAGCTACAACTACAGCCACAACAGCTGCAACAGCCACACCATCAGCAACAGCCTCTACAACAGTCACAACTACAGCTACAACAGCAGCAGCAGCCACGAAGACAGTTATGTCAAGGGCACCAAAGGTACCAACGGTCAAGCTCGGCAGTTCTATGCTGGGCGAAGGTAAAGGCACCAGGCGCAGGGGAGGCTTTCTTGCGAGCCTATCCGAGGAGGAGGCTGCCCTTTTTATTGAACACGCCAGAGAAGATGAGAGGCCAAGCACTAGCAGTGGCGGCGTGGATCGGGCGCAGCTTCGGTCGGAGGGCACCAAGGG
>NW_016158757.1:58223-112745 GCF_001687245.7 Rhagoletis zephyria
GGCACCATGGGCCAACGTCAGGCAAAAAGCTTATTAGGAGGTTACAATCTGTCAAGATACAGGCTTCTCATGGATCTCCCGAAAGAGAAACTAAGGATTATTACAGGTTTTTTGACGGGCCACTGTAGGCTCAGAGGGCACCTGCATAAATTAGGTATCTGGTCCAGCGACCTGTGTCGCTTTTGCGATGCAGCCAAAGAGACCCCTCTACACCTTCTTATGGAGTGTGATGCCGTTGCACGCAGGAGGTATAGGAGCATAGGGCATGTCTGGCCAAGAGAGGAGCACATACACTCACTGTCCCCGGGGTCTATTATGAAATTTATAGACACTCTGGGGCTGGTTGATGTATTGTGATGAGCTAGGGGCACAATAGACCTACTGGTCGCAGTGCCATACCCAACCAACTATCTATCTAACTATCTATAAGCTTTTGTGCAATATGTTTATTTGTATATGCATATGAAGCACATTTAACTGATGAAAACATAAATTGTTTTTAAATTGGATGTTTACATAAATCCAATAGTAGTTTTATTTTATTTTTGAGTCCTTTTGCATTTTTTATACAGCTAAATAGCACATAAATTACGTAATTCACGTAGATGTTTAATATTTCGTTCAATATTTCGTTTAAACTGCCAGATTTCCTGCAAATACATTAGAATTTACAAAAGGAATTTCACTACTAATTGCCTACTTTGCGTACTTTTCTACTACCATTTTCTCAACAAGGGATTGCATTCTCCCCTCTTCTCTGCCCTTCGTAAATGCAACCTTTTGCAAGGGAGTGTCAAACCGTGGCTGTCAATAATTATCTAACCTTGTGTTATTGAATCATGAGCTAAGGCATTGTCAAATTGAGCTGTCACAACTGATACCACCTTGTATTATTGATTCATGGATTCTGAATAGAAACTCCCTAGGAATTTTTCCCCATTTCTATTTTCTCCTATCATGAATACAAATTCCCTTAGGATTTTTTCCTCTTTTACCTATTCTCCTATTCTAAACGATCTTCGAAAAAAGGAAAATGTATTTTGGGGAAAAAAGTACGTATTACGAATGTCAAAAAGGAGGAGAATTGATTTCGTTATTCTGGGAGAATTTTCACCGGTATTTTAAAATGGAACTCCTACAAAAATGTAAGTTAATTACAATCTAAAGGAAATTTGGTGTAATAAAACTTTTAAACCTTTCATTTTAAGTCCAAAATAACAAGTGAAAAACAGGTAGAAATCTTAATAAGCCTAATGGAAGCTAGGTTATTTTGGTTTATTACGTGAAAACGCGCGATTGAAATCAAAATATTTCAACTCACATGTGTAGTTAAAAGACTAAGTTTTAATTTAGCACTAATATATAAATTTCCGGAGCTCTAGTTTATTAATAATGTGACTTCCAAAATTCACAGTGGCAACTGGACTTAGCAGAGGGTACTCTTATTCTATTTGCGCGCGATTTAATTAAAATCTTTCAACTTACCCGTGTAGTTAAAAGATTGAGCTTTAATTTAAATCACAGATTTGAACTTTCCGCACACTAATTAATTAACGACTTTAATCTGAAATACTCTTTTATGTGAAACACACTTTTATGTGTAAAGCACGCAAATTAAATGGCGGGAGTTGAGCTGTCCAAATAACTGTCAAACAGCTCTTCGAAAGTTCGAATTTCCTGCTCCCAAATTTTCGGGGAAAATGCTGCTCCCTGGCAGTTTCGAATAGGATTTTATTGTCGAGAAAAGTAAAATCCGCGAGAAATGAAATCCTCGAGAATATTCAGAATTGGGCTGATAGAGTTCTGTCCTCAAACGCCAGATTATGCCTCTAGTGTAAAGTTTGTTCAGTGAAAGGGCCAGAAACCTACACCTGCTGTGTATGCGAGAAACGGCTACACCACAACTCCATCTCAGTCAGGTGCAATGCTTGCGACGGGTGGAGTCACCTCAGGACTACGGACCCATCGGCAGTGGACCACGTCATTTGTGGCCCCCTGCTGCTCAAACAGAGCAGCCTTGACGCCTAACCCCAGTCCAGCTGAGCAGCTCAACACAAACACCACAGCACCACAACACAATAACACAATAGACCACACCACAACCACGACAGACCACACAACAGACACAACCGCAACACCACCCACACCCCGCCGGGCAACAACTCCTGGTTCCTCCTACAATCTGCACGGTATGTCAGACCAGGATATTCCGTTACGTGACATCAGTCAAGTGCAACACCTGCCTTGGCTGGTGCCACTTTAGGGCATGTTCAGGTCTGCGCACCACGCGAGATAGGGCATATGTATAGTACTGGTGTTGTAACTAGTACATTCGTTTCATTTATCTGTTTTTTTTTACTGCCTCCCCCTCGCTCAAACCTATTCAATCCGCTCGTTTGCGCGTCGTGGCGCCTTATACAAGGCTAATAAAAGCCCCACTTTGACTACAAGCATTTCAAGCCAACTTCGGCACGCCCATTGCAAACGTTGTAACAAGACTTCAAGACGTCCCAGCTGTCACATCTGGTCAAAATCGACATTACGCACTGAAGTTCACCTACACTAGTCAGAAGATAACATCCAGGGAGGAACAAGTGGAGTATGCGGTCCTAAATCTTAGGAAGCGGCTACTAATGCAAAACCCCCAAAAAAAGAGTATTCTTAAAAACCTTTCCAGCTCGAGCTCTTGTTATCCGGTATTAATAGGTATTTGATTTACTTTTTAAATATTCATTAACTTTAATCTCGCATTTATGTTTACTGAACTTAATTCACTTACTAAGTATTTAAATGAGAATGGTATTTCAATGTACCCCACAGCGGTGCCATCCCCACACAGCCGACAAGTGTCTGGCATCGATTGTAATTTGCCAGTCTCTGAGCGCATAATGATCTTCTTCAGGGGCGCCAGTATACTGCCACACTTGCTGCACACCAGTGTGTGTGTCTTATCAGAGTTATGAAAGAGACGATCTTGCAGAAGGAAGGCGGCACCATGTGAGATCAAAGCATCACGCTCCATCTCTCCGAAACGGACACCACCACCGCGCTTGCGACCTTTTATGGGCTGTTGCGTTATAGCATCAACTGGACCTGTGGATCTCACTTGCCACTTATCGAACACCATGTGACGAAGTCGTTGATAATGAACTACACCAAAGAATATGTCTGCTGACATTTCACGTCCATCTACACCGGAATAAAGACGTTCTGTGCCGTAATAATTATATCCACCGGCTTCTAGTAGGCGACCGAAATAATCGATTGCGGTATGTTTTTCTGAGAAGCGAAATGGCGTTGCGTCGTGTACGAGTCCGTGTAAGGCAGCGCTCTTGCCCGCCATGGTTTCGATCATCATAGCGATTGTCATTCGAGAGGGGAAACCATGTGGGTTGAAAACAATATCCGGTATTAGCCCCGTTTCGCTGAAAGGCAAGTCTTCAGCCGGATAACGCTGCGAACAAATGCCTTTTTGTCCGGCACGAGATGCAAATTTGTCGCCAATTGTAGGCGGGCGAGGTATGCGCAGAGTCACACATACCATTCGACGTGCGTTTGCCTTAAAGTTACCGCAATAACGTACACTATCTACAACGCAGTCTTCTTTTTCGTCTAATTTTACAACTTTATAGGTTGAAGTATCCACATCGAAGTAGCTAAAATTACATAGTTATGCAACCGAACTCTAAATATTTAAATTTTGTCATACCAGTAGAAAGGACAACCATGCCATAATTTTGTGCCAGCGTGAGGCAAACCATCATTGTCCAAGATCTTATTTAGGTCGGGCAAATGTGGACTACGGGCGAAAAAACTAGCCCCATCTAATTCGATAAATTTTGATTTATAAATGCTACCATAAGCAAAGCCACGCTCATATGCACACTTGTTGATAATCATGGCATCCTCCATATCATAACCTGTGTATGAAATCACTGCCACTATAGCATTTGTTCCCATAGCGAAGTCATCAAGCCTGACGTTATCATGATGTACAGGTCTAAAAAGCGGTGTTGTTGGGGTTTGTAAACGGTACAATTTATTGGCAGCTTGCTTTGGCCAGTTAAGGCATGGTGTACCCATAGTTTGCTTACCCATCTGACATTGGTACATGTTTCTGAAAATTTGTTTTAGCTAATAATGTATGTAGAGCTACTAAACTGCAAAATAGTCTTGACTGTCTTACCTTGGAGATTGATTGTAGTCTGGCATTGGGATCAAATTCGCCAAATTGCTGAGAAATTCAGTTTTAGACAATTCCATATGAGTGGTAAAGCCAGGATAGAACTCTTTTAAGTCGATTGCAATATCCATATATACTTGCTCCAGTGAGCCAATATACTCGATTTTTCCAACAGCTAAATTTCGAACTGGTCGCATAAAACGTGCGGGTCCCACAAAGAGAAATAATCCTGGAAATTGTCCTTTTGCTTTATAAGGTATGTATGCGATTTCCATCATTTCAGGCAAATATCCATCAATTTTCAAAGTACGTAGTCTGTTTACAATTTTTTCCGCATCCACTTGACGTATGTGACCTAATAGTTTTCCCTCCAAGAAGACCACAAATAATTTTGAATTTGTATCGTGAATCTCTGATTCTAATGGTATCATTCCCATTTCAATCAAATACTCGGGTATTTTCTGTTGGAAAAAGGGAATATTAGTTAATATTTAGAGTGTCTACTTACACGCGCCACGGTAACTTTTACTGTGGATCCACGGTAAAAATTACCGTAGATCCACGGTAAAAATTACGCCGAAAGAAGTTCTGTCTTACTTCTCCGGCAACATAGAAAGGAGAATTGTGAGTAGTAAGGGTTATAATTCCTAAGCGCGGCAGAAGGCCGCCTACGCAGAAAGAAGTTCTGTCCCACTTCTCCGGCAACACAGAAAGGAGAATTCTGAGTAGTAAGGATTATAATCCCTAAGCGCGGCCGAAGGCCCCCTACGCATAATGAAGGCCTGCCCCACTTTTCTGCCTAATATTTATTACCCGACTTCAAAAAAAAGGAGGAATTTATCAATTCGTCGTAATTTTTTTTTATGTATGTTCCGAACATCTTTGGACCACGTTAACCGACTTCTATAATTCATTTTTTAAAGGAAAGGTGGAACGGATTTTTTTTAGATCCGGCTGTGCGGAAATAGACTCAAACTTAATATTAACAAAACAAAATATATGATTATAACCAGAAGAAACTTTAATGATCTCAACGTTGAATTGAAAATAAATAATGAAAGCATACATAGAGTAGATAGTATCAAATATTTAGGTATTATAATTGATAATAAACTTAAATTTGAGGAACACATAAAATACACCGTTGCGAAAGTAGCTAAAAAAATTGGGATTATGCAGAGAACATCCAAATATCTACATAAAAAATATAAAATACTTATATATAAATCTATTATTGAGCCACATTTTGTATATTGTCCATCGATATTATTCATAATATCAGATAGTGAAATTGATAAGCTTCAAAAGCTTCAAAACCGGTGTATGCGATTTATACTTAAAAAACGTAGTGATGCCAGAACGGCTGATATGCTGAACAGTTTAAACTGGCTAAGTGTTAAGCAAAAAATTTTCTTTCACTCCATGAAGTTAATTTATAATATAAAGCATGGTAATGTACCTGAATACCTTAGTAAAAATGTATTGTTAGTAGAGCAAACACACAATGTAAATACAAGGAATAAACAAAATTTTAAACTGCCATTGTTTAGAACGGAAATAGATAAACAAAACATTTTCTATAAAGGTCTAAAATGTTTCAATGAACTCCCTATGGATTTAAAAACCTGTAATGAAATCTTAGTTTTTAAGAAAAAACTGTATGAATATTGTAAAACCCTAGCTATAAGATAGCAAATTGTTAATGATACTTGAATTAGGCTCTCGTGGCCGTAATAAATACATAATGATAATGATAATGATAATGATGATGATAATTGGATCATGAAGAAATTAAAAAGATACTCGTTAAGTTGTTATGTGAGAATTGAAGTCGGTTGTATTTTTTGCTTAAAAATTACTTATTTTCATATTGCTTTTAACAAACCTTAACAAGTCCTTTGTCTGGAATGCGTGATATGCGACATGACACTGTTAAGTGATTAAGGAGGCCACAAGGTGCACCATCGGGCGTATGGACCGGACAAATGTAGCCCCAAGCATCGGGCAGCAACTGGCGTGCTTCTGTCGTACGCATGGTAGTAAAGTATGAACCACGATGTACTGCCCGAAAATGCGACATATATCGAATGCGATTAATATTTTCAGCCATTACTACGAGACCTGTATTTTGCATAAGGCCCAAACCAGATCGAGAAGGTGCGTTACCCGTAGCCAGAAAGGATTCCATTGCATGAGAGACACTACCTGCACTGCGTAAGCAAGCCGTAAGTAAAGTTGGGGTTATTAGGACATCTGGAGCTTCTAGACGCCTGAGCAAATATTTCTTAGCATACTGCAACCATAAATCTACGCGATCCACTAAAAACTTTTGATACAAATGACCTGCAATATGTAATGGAAATTAAGTAATATTTTTAACCAAATAATGATAATTAACTTTTGTTCTTTCTGTTGAATTAGGTTTCCTAAAAATGTATTTCTGTATAATTTTAAACGTGATTAAATTTAATACTCCCTGAAAAAGTGCAGGGCAGAAGAAAATTGTTGTTCTTATTTTGAACAAACTAGCTGAAATAAAATATTGTGCAAACATATTTATAACTATTTCTTACCTGAAAGTAGAACTTCTTGCATCATTACAGAATCTACATTTTCAATTTTATAATTTCCTTGTGCACACTGAAACAACTTTTGAGCCATAAACACTAGCATATCAAATTTATCTTTATGGGTGTTTAAGTGTATAAGTATTCTTTCATTAAGGATAAAATCAGTAACATCCATGTCGGTTTTCCAATCGGGTATTTCGGGAAATTTCGATCTAAAAATTTTGCCCAAATATTCCTTGCAATCTTTATGCGTGTGGAGCCCTTCACCATGTACATCTCTTAACATCGTTTGTACACATGACACATAATACTGGTCTTTTTCATATCCACGAACCAAATTTCGATATATTTGCTCATCGGTATAATCAACCAAACATCGTAGTACGAGACATATAGGCACATAAGACATCATTTTCATTTGGGAGAACATCAACTTCGCAGTTCCGTTATTGAGGAAGTGTAATACATTGTTATAGGAAGTTTCGTCTTCGCGTACTGTACGCACCATTACGCCAATTTCACTAAAGTTAGCTCCACGATCTTTCCATGTGGAGCGTTTGACAGCAATCGGGTAGTTACGTCTGCTCATAAGTAACATCCGTATAATTCTCTCGTTTCCTTTGATAACAAATATTCCTCCCCATTCAGTATCGTGCTCCCCGTGTTTGACCATCTGCTCTGGTTTTAGTGAACCAAGATTGCATGCGCTCGACTTTAGCATAATAGGCACTTCCCCTAGTTCCACATCAATCGGAGCCTTCTTCAATCCATTAACCGTCCAGTTAACTCGCACCGTGCACATACCCATGTAGGAAGTGTGTAGTTGTCGTGACTCCGCAGGGTACGTCAACCGATTCTTTACATCTATTACAATTATCGGAACTTGAGGTCGTGCAATTTGGATACTTTCGACGCGAAGCTCAATTTGTTCTCCTGCAGGTGTCCTACAGCCAACTGGCGTCATGTACTTTGTGCAATTGGCCAAGCCATCGGAAAGCATTTCATTGAAGGAATCTAAATGCGGTGCTCCTAAATTTTCTAAATGCTATTAAGATAATAAGTAAATATTATGAAATCGAAGTCATAGAAAAAGCTTACCTCGTTAAGTTTTTCCGGATATGTTCTGAATTCAGGCCGGCTATTACTCAACGTAGGATATAGTTTCATTGTTCAATTAAAAAAATAAAAAGGGATAATCGAAACGCACGTTTTACTAGATTTTAGCCTTGAGTAGAAGTGGAATTAGGAAGGAGCGATACGATAGAACTGGAAAACTATCGATAGTATCGAAGGCTTTTGACTATCGAAAACATCGATGGTTTTGCAAGCTCTATCGATTGTTTTCACTCATTTACATTAATCAGAAATAGTAATACCATTTCTGACCGACAACGAAAACACCTTGAAAACGAGTTTTGGGATTGTGGGCTGAAGGCTGTTCAAACCGACTGTTGGTGTTTTCGTTGACATTCCTTTCATCCTTTGTTTACAGTTTTGCTACACAAAAACAAAACCAAAATACTTTTCCTTCAATTTCTTTTCATTAACAACCTTTTACTTCCATGCTTACTTTATTTTGGCCAGCCAATTAACAATAAATCCGAAATGACGTATTAAAATTTATAAAATAAGTCTTCCACTTCGATAAATAATCGAAAAAAAAACTAGTGCAGACACCGAATGGAATGAGTGGAACGTGAGTTTTCAAGTGGTTTTCCAGCGAAAACAAGTTTTCGTTTGACAGCTTTTACATGGACGAAAACACAAGTTTTAGGGCGAAAGCCAGTTTTACCAACGAAAACATGTTTTCGATGTCGATCAGAACATGGTATAAAGCCCAAAATACAATAGTGCAGTGACAATATGGCAGCGGCGGTTTCTCGAAATCAGCTGTTTTTTTGAAAGTGTGGTGTCCAAAGAAGCGACTAACGATACAGCAGTGGCAGGTGGCAGTACTGCTCAGTTTAGCCCAAGTTCTAAATTCATTATCACTGCCTTCATCGCAGCAAACTTCGCATGTTGAATTCGACATAAATTAAACGCAGCTAACTTCTGTTGACGTCACTGAAGCCTAAAAGGCCACAACACAAATGTAAACCAAAGGGAATGTCAAAAAAAGCAGTCACTGACAACGCCGTTTTGTGTTTGCTGCGGCAATGACTGCCAATATTAGCAGTAACAGCTGATTTTAAAAACTATCACTGCCACTGCGATTTGGCCTTAAAAGCCGGTGGTATCTGCTTCATCTTGTAAATCGGAAGGGAGGGTTGACTTCGCGAGACTGCACCACGCTTTGAACAAACTGACTTTATGGGGGCTACAGATGGGGTCGCACACATCACAAAACTGAAAACCGGACGGCGGGGAAACTCATAGTTTACAAGTAATTTGTTGTTAAAGTTGAAAATCTCACCTAACAAAATGTACGATAACAAACCATTTCAAAGAAATACAAGAGACACATGTCCCAATGTTATCAGTTAATTTACAGCAAATTTTGTACACAACTTTCGGTTGTTCAACTTTTGTTTTAAATATTAAGCATACAGAGCAATGTACCTACACAGATATAGTATTTTTGTATAAGTGTTTTAGGTACAAAAACTTAATGGCTAGGAAATAACAAGGAACAATTGATATATACATATATAAACATCCATGTATATAGATGTAGTAATTTCGTATAAAGTTCTGGTGTGTTAAAATTTAAATGGTAGACTTTTTGTAAACCTATCACCCTTGCGTACGCGGAACGTGTTCAAATGGAATCTTATACCGCCAAACTTTTCTCTCATCACAATATAAAATCTTGATTTAATCGTTAATGCAACCCTGGACTAAGCACACATACAAAAAATCACACTAAAATCACTCAAGACACGAATACGTGCTTAATTCAACAAAATCCCAAATTAACAAACAAATTAAAAATATGTTTAACACACTACTAAATCTGTCATCCACCTACACCTTATGATCAACCTGGCCATCTAATAGGGCTTTCGCACGCGGCGATTTTTCAGGCAACTTTTAGTTGAAAGCAAAAATCGCCTCGTCCGAATGGCCTTTCCACTTATCGCTTTCAACAAAGTTGGTCGCCAGCCATCTTTGAGCTCGTTCAACTTTTTTTCCTTGCAACCCTGTGTTTGTTTACATTCTGTATCAGTGTTGGGAAATGAAATTGTGCCTTCAGTACGAAATCTATACAAAAAATGTACTTTTCGACTATAAATTGTATACACTTTTTAATTCGCTCATATATTTTCTTAGTACATTCCCTTCAAGACCAATGATTTTATGGTATTCATGAGTGCCGTCCCTAAATTGGAGCGCTAAGCGTTGCGTTATCCATTGTCGACGAGTGTCAGCGCGCGCTATCCCCAAATCAACGCGTCGTAATTTTTGACATTTTCTCAGATCCTCTCGTTTTTATTCTCGTTTCCTCTTTCACTTTTTTGTCCTTTCTCTTTCTTTCCGTCTTCCGCACCCAACTTCAACACGTAACGCCCTGTCAAAAATGAAAATTCCATTTGCTCGGCGTTAGCGCCGCGTTATTGTGGGATGCTTCATACAAATTGTATGGGCATGAGAATTTTTGACAGTTGTTTGGCGCTTGACGCGCCAATTTAGGGATGGCAGTGAGAAAGTTTTATTGTTTATGTACATACGTTTACGTATTTTACACTTTTACAAATTGATTCCACGTGCACATGTACTGCATTTAACGCAAATATGTATGCACACATTTTCAGGTATACATCTTAACAAAAAGCATATTTAAGTTATTATTAATGGATAAAAGAAACATTTTCTTTGGATTCAGTACTAAAATTTGATATTTTAATAGCATTTCAAGTGCTTATCAAAATTTTACGAGAAGATTTGACCATTTATCTTAATATTATTCAATTTTAATTATTTTTGGTAAAAATACGGTTTATAATTTAAGAAAATCCGTACAAATCCAAGGTTCAAACTTTATGCAACATTAAAAAAACCAACACACTTTTGTAAAAATTTCGAGCTTTTTAATTCGATTTCCTAGATTTATTTTGAGTGTGCGGGTTAGCCCATTAAATTTCAATATAACTAAGTTTTTTAAGATTTCTTTGATGAAGGTGTTGCTAAGTTTCTCCATATAAAAAAATCGTCGAACACACTTCGTATGGACGAAAATGGCTGACATCGTCGACAAAAAAAATTGCCAAGTTCAACGGTAAGTCCCAGCTACTTTAAACTTGCACTTTATGATACTAAAATTGAATGGGCTAAAAACTAAAGAATATTAATAAAGCTCGACAATTTTACGAAAGTATGTTGGTTTTTGGATGTTTTGCAAAGATTTAATCTTGGGTTTATACAGTTTTTCTTAAAGAATACATTATATTTTATAAACAGATAATTAAAATTAAAGAATAATAAAATAAATAGTAAAACCTTGTCAATATGTGAGTGCCGTAAAGGTATTATATTTAAGAAAATCTCTTCTTATAACTAACGAAGATAGCAGGATAGCCGAGGAGAATTCCACTGAAATATATACTGACGAATCCAAAATGGACTGCGGTGTGGGTGCGGGGGTGTTATCTGAAACGCTGAATGTCTCTCTCTCGTTTCGACTACCTGACTTTGCTAGCATCTTCCAAGCGAAAGTACTGGGCATCGATAGGGCTTGTAAAGCACTAGAGAGGAACTGCGTAGGTACACGAAAAGCATAAAATTTTTCAGATAGCCAGCGGCACTTCTGGCTCTTGCGTCACCGGTAACAAAATCCAAAACAGTCAGAGATTGCAAATATGCGTTAAGCCTTCCCTTTCTGTGTGGTAAACCTGGGCCTGCCGCCCCAGTGATGTCTATTTTGATTACTGGCTGTTTTATAAAAATGTTTATATAAAAATGTATTGTGCAAATGAATATTTAACATTTTTCAAGCGAATAAACGCAAATAAAAATCGTGATTTTTGGCAATTTTTCTGAGGGGTCCCTAGGGAACCATAGGGGAGCTAGGTGGTCGGGGGTTGCATTTTTGTCAATGGCGGTTCATTCCTTCTCAAAAAAAGTTGGGTTAGAGGTGCTTCGCCCACTTACCTTTCGCCCAGCGCCCCTTTAACGAACGGCCATAAAGGAAAGCCAACCCGTTGATCGCTCATTCTCTTTTTCTCGCTGTTCGCAGTGTTCATCCAACTTGACGTTTCTCTTTGTCGAACATTCTGCCTATTTCTCGTCGTTCGCTTTGCGTTGCCGCAGTATTCGCCACAATAGTTTGGAAGAATTTAAGAATGAAACCCACCCGTAGACGAAATGTTTGTTGTTAAAAAGTGGCATCTCTAAGTTATGTGATAGGGCTGTGTATGATTTGTGGAAAAAGTTAAGTTTTACAATCTGTATAAAATGAAATTAGAGGCCAATAACTTATAAAAATTGTAAAACGTGTAACTGCATACAATCAGTAAAGTAATTGGAGTTAAAAATATAAAACTTGTAAAGTGTGCAGTCATTGAAAATGCTATTGACTCATGCTTAAGCACCATCAAAACCGTCTGTCGCAGGCGTCCCGAAGCAGAGTTGAAAATTTTATTTTTTCTTGCCCAATATTAAAGGGAGACCTTGTTAAGATAGAAAACGCGATTCGCTTTTTAATTACTTTATTCATTTGATCGAAAGTGTATACAAACCTCGATAATTTAATGATTAGCTCTTTAGTTCAATATGTACTATTTTTGTGAGACAAGCGATAAACATTTCAGGTCATTTTGCGACAAGAACTCTGTTGGCAACAAGATCATTAACACCTTAAAAAATTGTGGGGTTCAATAAAAACGTTCAAAAATCAATGTTGTTTTGCAGCAATCGAGATTAATATTGGAATAATTACATTTGTCTACAGAACAAATTGCATGCACTGAGGTACGTAAGGATTCTTTGAACAGTTTATTTTGAGCAATTGATTTATACAAATTGAATTTTGCAGGCACAGTTGTTTAAGGTAAAGTTGATGTAATTAGTATATTATTACGGGCCAGACAATTATACGCAATGATTATACAGGAGCCTGTTCAGGTAATTCACACGATCACATGTTAAGTTTTTCATACCTATGCATATTTTATGTAACTTCTTTAAATTGTAGGCCGCCATTTGGCATTGCTTGAATTTTTATGACTTCAAAGATGCTGTTTTCTTGTCCGAACGCCTGTGTTGTGAAGGTACATACATACATAGCATCCAACATAATACTTTTTTATTATACTACTTTTTATTTTGCAGTGGAAACGGATGAAACTATTTTCCTGCTCGCCACAAGTTACTATAGATCAAACCTAATACATCAAGCTTATTGGCTGCTTAAAGAAAAATCGCGTCGTTCGCCATATTGCAGATTTTTGCAAGCAAAATGTGCTTATCATTTAAAAAAATATGTAGAATCTGAGTGTGTATTGGTAAATGGTGGGTTCAGCGATATAAAAAATCTGGATGACATTGCGAAAGAATTTGAAGGAATAGCATGCTTCGTTCTGCAGTTAATTGCCAAAATTTGTGTGAAAACAGAAAGGAGTAAAATAGCAGCAGAAGCCCTTCGCCGAGCCATCAAACTAAACCCTTTTATGTGGCACACCTTTGCAGATCTTTGTCATATGGGTGAATATGTTGATCCTGCATCAACATTTCATATCACCAATACTGATGTCTTTAACACATGTCAAGGCAGTGCAAAATCAAACACGCTTGTTTTTTGCGGAAATACTGGGCAAAATATATCATTAAATGATAGCTGCAGCCAATATTTAAATAGCTTTGGCAGCAATATCCCGAATTCGGATATCTTAGTAAATAGTATGAATAACAGTTCAAATTACATATTATCAACACCAGTCGAACAACATTTGCAATCGCAACCACAGCCAAACATCATAACACTTCAAAGTCTTATTACCCCTAACAATAACAACAACTTGAATAATTCCATGTCCATGTTACGAGGTGCCAACACCATCGGTTTGGTAAGCGGTAACAATCTACAAAACTCTGGCTTAATGATGCTTGAAGATACACCAGTTAGTTATACTACTGGCAATAATATTGAACAAACTGGCTTGAATACAGCGCAAAATTTTGATACCGGAGCCGGTACGCCCTTTCACAGACAATTCAAATATCTCTCAGCCATTTCTCCTGCAACGCCGAGCTTTGGTATATTACCTATACACAGTCCTTCCGGTGGTGAATCATCCTTTGTTGGTACTGGTCATACACAAGCTAACATAAGTGTCCTGAATACACCTTCTCCACAAACTTTAATGGAAGCTAATCAGGAGCCAAAAATAATGGGGAAAAAGATGAAGAGTATTATAAGCCGAAGGGAAAGTGGCCCTGCTGCAAACAAGCCAGCTGTTTTTACACAAACGGGAAATGTTACTCCACGTATGCCCATTAATCAAGGCGGGGTTTCATCAGGTACGTTATATGTAAATTTTTTAGTTTGAATCATTAACCATTTCGATATTAAAATTTTAGGCTCATTGATACCCAATGCTGCTGTAAGGCGCAGCTCCCGATTGTTTAGTAATAGCGCATACTCTGTTAAAGAAAATAATAAGTCTCCAAATATTACGAGCAATAAGTTTGCACTGCCACGGTCTCCGCCCCGAAAAACAAAAACACGCATGCCAAAAATTGGTTTGAACAATGAACTCATCGAAGATAAGAGTATTAACATAAATGCAGACAAGTTGAACGAGAAAAATGCACGCAAGGAGAAGGAGAAGGTCGAGACAATAACGTCTGCGACTGGTCATAATCGTTCTATAGAAGACCCCAAAGTGTTATTAAATAACAGTTTAAATAACGCACAAACTATGGCACATCATGTACTGGCACTAAAGAAACAGTCAGCCGATGGATTAATGGCATTGCTACGAGAATTGGGTGAAGGCTTAAAATTGCTAACACTTTACCAATGTAAAGCAGCCATTAAACATCTAGAAACTAAAATACCAAAGCACCATCTGTGCTCTAGCTGGATTCAGTCACTTATTGGATTAGCTTATTATGAACTGCGAGAATATGAATCTGCTGTTTCTGTATTCAAAGATATACACGAAACGGAACCGCATCGTTTACAATACATGGAAATATATTCCTCGTCGCTTTGGCACTTGCAAAAGGAGGTGGACTTATCAGCTCTAGCACAAGATTTAATAAACCAGGATAAGACTTCTCCCGTTACTTGGTGTGTCGCCGGAAATTGCTTCTCTTTGCACAAGGAGCACGAGACGGCTATTAAGTTCTTCAAACGTGCCGTTCAGGTGGACCCTGATTTCGTTTACAGCTACACTCTGCTTGGTCATGAGCTCGTTCTTACGGAAGAGTTGGATAAGGCAGCAGATTATTTCCACGCCGCAGTAGCGCGAGACCCGCGACACTATAATGCGTGGTTTGGCATGGGCACCATATATTCGAAGCAAGAAAAGTACGAATTAGCTGAATTGTATTACATCAGGGCGTTAAAGATCAATCCTCAAAATTCGGTTATATTGGTACATATTGGAGCAATGCAATATTTTATGCAGAAAAAGGAACAAGCACTACAGACATTGAACACCGCCGCAATGTTGGATCCCAAAAATCCGTTGGCGCGTTTTCACCGTGGTTCTATTTATTTTTCACTGGGAAAGCATCAAGAAGCTCTGCGGGAACTAGAAGAACTAAAAGAAGTGGTGCCAAAGGAGTCAGTAGTATTTTATTTAATTGGAAAGATCCATAAAACTCTGGGTAATGTTGATTCAGCACTTATGCACTTCAGCTGGGCAACCGACCTCGATCCAAAGGGTGCTAACAACCAGCTAAGAGATGCATTTGACTCAGCAGTGGTCCCAATGTTTAGTCCCGCTAGAAATGAGCAGAGCGTGGACGCAGATCAAGAACCGATATCGGAGCATTCGGACGACTCAACGCAAGCACAGCAAGACATTAATTATGATAGTGATGCTTACTAAATTACAAGCTGCGGGAATGTTTTTCCACGTGTATGTATTAGTTCGAAAGTAATATATTCAAAGCAAAGGTGAAACCAAATAATTCGTTAATGCTGCGGAGTGTGTACTTGGCATTATTAGTGAGTTCACTTCTTCGGTTACTAATCGACAGCAAACAAATCCAAAAGATAGACGGAAATAAAATAAAAAATTTAATTCTGAATGGCATCCCTACTGAAAAATGATATGAAACAACAATTAAATTTCAACTTGCACTTGAGCACCCAGCAAGATACGTTGAAATTAATTATTTATATATACAGTCAGCTTCAAAAATATGAATACCCTGACGTTTTGACGATTTTAATTATATATATTTTCCATACCAAAATTTTCTTATTTTTTATAAAAATGTAGTTCATTCAGCAGCTTAATTAATTTCATATAGAACTCGGGGAAGAAATATAAAAAAATTCAATAAAAAACATATAGTGATATAGGGAAGAAAATGCGCAATGCCCTTGACAAAAAAGATCTCTAAAATCAATGGTAATTCTTGGAGACTTTAAATTTGCACCATATAATTATGGTGACCATCCGTCCTGTTTTTTTGCAGGACCGTACTG
This sequence comes from Rhagoletis zephyria, assembly GCF_001687245.7. Classification (NCBI taxonomy): domain Eukaryota; kingdom Metazoa; phylum Arthropoda; class Insecta; order Diptera; family Tephritidae; genus Rhagoletis; species Rhagoletis zephyria. Next base: position 74,578 of record NW_016158757.1, read on the forward strand.
TTATTCAAAGGTCTGTCCTGCGTAGTTTTTCAAAACATAAAAACTTAAAATGTACTGATTTTTTCCCAGTGTCCTGCATTTGTCCCGCATTTTATTCGATACTTCAAAATTAACGGCGGAAGCACTATACTTATAAAAATAAAAGCAGTGTCGATAACTGATTGATAACTACATGAAGGTCCTGGATCCTGGAGGATCCTGATTTTGAAACTTCAACCAGTCAGTGCGTCTAAATTTTGCGCGGCCGCGAACAATGGATGGATGATATTTGGTACTTATCGGAGCTTTTCTTCAATAACTCATAAAAAAATCTCCCAATCAACGTAAGTTCGAAAGGTATTGATGTGCCCCTTACAAAAATATATAACTTGTGCCGATTTCAATGAAAATTATTAAAGCTACAAGCGACAAAGTCGAAACAAGTAAGATTTTCAATCAACTACACAGTTTTACTTGATTCTTTTTTCATTATTTTTAAAATTCGATGTATAGAAGATGTGTCAATACAGTCAATTTTAGGCCTAAAACCTATATTCACATTACAGCATAAATTCCTTTGTTACGATCAAATCACTTCACATAAATCAAGTAAGTTCACATTTTCTTTCATAATTTCTATAGCACGTGTATGGTATCGCATAACTTTGGACCACGTCAACTGATTTCGATAATTCTTTTTGCATCGGAAAGGTAGTGTTTCAGAGGTTTAGATCAGATCATTGGATCATGAAATATATATATTTTTTTATATGAGAATTGAAGTCGGTTTTTTGGCTAAAATTACTTGTTTTTTCTTCATTTGCTTATTGATTTATGATGAATTGTCTGATTTCTATTAAATTTATTAACAGATTTTACAAGGTGAAATTACTCATAAATTACAAATGAGCCATCTATTACGATAATGTGAACAAGCTTTAAAAGATAATGAAAATCGGATGAGAAATGTAGACACTATGTAACGCATTCTGCACAAATTATATATTTTTGTAAAGGGCACAAATACCTTTACGTCGATTTTTTACGAATAACAGCGAAAATACCAACAAAGCCGTTCATTGAAAAAATCCAGAAAACGTATCTTTGAAAAATGGGTTTTGTTTTCGAGTTAAACGACCCAAAGTTTGCCTATAAAATTATCTTTGCAGAGGTTCACTTTTCGTGTAAGCTAATGTAATTATAATATGTTTTATTATAATTTTATAAATATTCATTTAAGAAAAGATTAATACCAATGAAGAAAGTTTGACTTATGTTTAAAGTTTAAAATGGAATTAAGAAACATATACTATATACGTTTTTGTTATTTTTATTCTATGAAAAATTGTCCTGCATTTTCGATTCATATTTATGCTCACCGTACATATAATACTAAATTTGAATGGGTTACAAAATTGCATACAACCGAAATCGAATTAAAAAATAGAAAATTTTGATAAAGGTTTTTTATACTTCTTGAATTTTCTTTTGGGAAAATGCTACTCCCTGGGAGTTACTTATTGGAGGATTTCTTTCTCGGAAGAAATAAATTCCCGGAGGACAAACTCCCCGGGAGTATTAAGAATTGGGCTGTATATGAAATTAAAAAAAAAAAAAACAATATTCTGTTGTTGTAGCAGCATACAAGTTCCCCAAAGGGTGGGGTGGGGAGTGTTGCTGGAGTGACCGTCCTTGGCCAGATATAAATCTGGGTCGTTCCGGTTACGTAGACCCGACTGTCGTGGGAACGTGGGAAAAAAATATTCTGCTAGTTTTTGCTGTTAGATGAGCTATTTGGTATGGAAAATATAAATAAATAAAATCGTCAAAACGTCAGTGTATTCATATTTTGACGCTGAATGTATATAACCGGCAGATTTTTTAGTTGAAATACTTTTTTTTTATTTTTCTTTCAAATTGGTAGGATATGGGCTGCTTTTTTCGCGTTAAGTTCTTTAGCTACAAACGTTTAATTTTAAAAAATGTATTGTAAAGTGGTCAAGACCAATCGACTATTTGAAAATTTAAACGAGAAAGTTTTATTGACAACCGGAATCAACGATTGTATCTTTAATATTCAGCCTCATTGCGGGAGTCGTGCCGAATGCAAGTCGTTTTTCGAGAGTCGAATCGTATCGAAAATTTAGCGTCATTGCCTAAAATTTCCACTCGACTAGTGTATTAAAACGGAAGAACTTGGCAGCACTGCATAGTTTTCGACAATTTTCGTCGTTTACTTATTTCAGCACGACAGTAGACAATGCTAATGTTGTCGAGTCGTACAATTCAGCCTAATTTACGACTTACGCAATGAGGCTGATTATTAAAAACTAAAAATTCTTCAGTCCCCTACAATTTATTGAATTTAATTATCGCAACATACATAATATTATGCAATATTAGTATAGGTATGAAACATGTTTTGATCCTTTTAAAGAATTTGTAAATATGGCTAATTTACTATCTATCATTTAAAATATATTTTGTTTTTCGTGGTGAAAGATACCATTCTGAGCCGTTGCCGCTGGTGGGGCTTTTATCTTAGAGATATCAAAGCAAAGAAATATTACATAAATCAACTTACATGTTAATAAATAAGTCGTATTTTATTGTTATCAGCAGTCGGTAATCATTAGGTTTGTTCGTCGAGCAAAAAATTTTTACGAATTCGTACGAATTATCATAATTTTTACCCAAATTGCGTTCGTGCAGACCAAAAAATTATCCATCACTCAAAAACTGAGAGGGCACAGTGAAAGTTCTCCTGAGAGAAGTTGTAAATTCTTTCTGGAAAAATTTTAGCCAGCAAGAAATTGCAGTCACGAAAAACATATGATTGTGGCACATGGTTGAATTTTCGTCTACGATAATTTGAATAAATAAGTTCGTTAAATTTAAAAATTTATAAACATTTTTTATGAAGAAGGGAAGTAAATACTTGTTGATATAATTAATTTAGTTAAAATCAATGATTTGAACTTAACTCGGCTCAAAAAAATTGTATTCGCAATCGGATGCAAATGCAACCAGAGACGATTTAAGAAACCCGACAGCTAGTACGATAAAGAAATTGAAATGTATATTAAAGAAAGTCGGAACAACAAGAAATTACATGTATATCCTGTTTTTGTCTATCTGAGAGAATTAAAAAAAAATCTAAACATTTGAATTAAAAATTAAAAAAATTTATTATGTTTGAAATGCAACCAGCTGGCAGGGAAACTAGCAAATTCCTGCAAATTTGCGTTCGTGTAGAAATTTGCAAGTTTCTCATTATGAGATAGAATTTGAGACAATTTTTTCTTACTCTCTGATATTTCGGATTTTGAGTGTTGGATAATTCATGCTAGATTTTCGACGAACCTATTGCCATTTATGCCAGCTGGTGATCACGATCAGCTGCAAATGAAAGTCAAGGTAAGTTCTTTGAGGAATAAATAGCAAATGTACCAAACAATAAAAGATTATTTGCATTACTTAAATAAAAAATATAATATTTGGCGCCTACACTTTCAATAAGCGTTTGGCCGATCTTCTAGACTTTCTCTAATTTTAGAATTTGCTGGCACCTCTAAACACACCGCTAAAGCGGCCGTTAATAATGTTGTAGGGGCTATTTAAACCTGCCTAGAATGGAATAATCCTTCAATCGTTGTCGTCAAGTTTAATTAAAGGTAGGGGATAGGAAGTCTTAGTTGAGTTGGGTTGAGTAGTCATGTGAAGAGGTGGTTGTTGCCTTGAACAGTGCTTAGGTGGATGTTTCCCCACGATTTTAAAATGCTGGTTAGTCCCATTTTTCAAGATTGTAGTGTAAAATGACATTACCAGGAATATTGAAGCACTTTTCTCCTTTTTGTGCAAAACGGGCAACGGAATATTGATAAAAATTTTAAGTGTCTTACAACTTTTTAGCATTTTCAACACTTTTGTTCATGAAGTAACGCTTTTAACAGTAATAAAAAAATGCGTTGCCCATACACCATGTTGCACAAATATCCTTTTGTGAGATTTTGTACTAATAAAAAATTCATCATAGAAATGATCGTATACTGGGTTGGCTTTGGTATTTGGATTTAATTTTTAGTATTTTTTATAGTTTAGATGCATTTTAATTACTTACGTATATATATTTCAGATCCATGCGGATGGCATCCATCGGATACCGTAATAGGCATGATTAAGTTTAAGATAGTTATTCATTATTGTTCAGAAAAATACGCATATAAAATATGGTGACTTGAACGGATAATATGACGAAGTTTCACTTCAGCCGCGTATATGTGTTCAAATTTTTGAGAATAACGTACGATTGCCATATTATATACAGAAGTGTGTTTATTTCTTTAATTTTGGAAGCTTTTCAGTTATTATTTTTAGTCTAATAATATGAATTTTTCTTCGATATTTATAGTTGGACACTTCGTTGATACAGCTTCAGGCTGAAACGCAAAAGCTACTTTTTTCAATGTTTCAGTATCCAGTTTCATTATCTTCTCCACCAAATTAATTAAGTAATCATATTGAATATTTAACACATATGCTAAAGTTTGTAAGTGTAAAACTTGCATACGAAATATAACTTTATCCAATTTTAAAATATCTCGTATATCATCGCAGCCAAATACTTCTCGTAACGACTCCGGTAGGGAAAGTGTAGAAGTTGATGAATCAAAATCGAGAGTTTGTGTTAATTCTGGTGTAGGAAAATTGGTTTCTGGTAATACGTTCTTATTATAAACGGAAGCAGGTTTCCATTGTGATGTTGGATTATTTAATTTGTCATCAAAGTTTTGATTAGTGAAATGAGTGGGATAAATTGGAGGTAATAGAGAATATGTGTTTGATTGGATGCTCATTGTAGGAATTCCTTTATTGCAAGAATATAAAGATTTACTTTCCATCGGCCTAGCTGTTACTTCAGTTCGAATTAATGGGTCTCTTAATGGGTTCAAATAACTGTCGATAGATATGGTGGGAGCTTTTATTTCATTGTTCTCCGTGGCAGCAGCCAATGAACTTTTTCTTTGTCCAGGGGTTTTTTTCTGTGTTATGCGCTTTTTTCTTCCTTTACTAGCAGTTGATGCAACCGCCGCTGCTGATCGATGACTAAATAGTTATTAAAAAGTATAAAATAAAACATTTGTTTAATAAATAAGTTATAATTAAAGAATACCAACTAAAACATACATTTACAAGCAGGTTCTGCAATTCACTTACGAGTCAATTTCAATCTAATTCGCTTTGAATTCAAATTCGAAGAGGTCGAAGTTGACCCGGAAGTGATTGAACCTACCTGATAATAGGTTCGTTCGCGTAGCTGTTAATTGTTCATGTTTAACCAAAACTTACAAGTTTTTGCGTTCGCGTACGCAAAAAACTTGCAAAGTAGGGGAAATTGAGAGAGCAAAGTGACATTTCATTTTGAGGGGAAGCTGCTGGTTTCTGTTGGAAAAATTTTTGCCAACAGCAATTTGCCAACAGGAAAACAGCTGATCAAAAACAGCTGGTTGGCATTTACGCAAATCACAAAATTGAATTTGATGGTTTGGAAGTTAAAAATTACAAAATGCGACTAATTAAACTTGTAAGAAATAAGTAGTTATTTGTTTAATCAATAAACTGTGTCAGTATAACACTTTGCGATGGCTTTTCGTATGTTTTAAATTTTACACTTTTGAATGTAAACAAAAATTATATCAGCTGTTCGTCTAACTTGCAAGTTTCTGCAAATTTTCTGTTCGCGTACTATTTTGGATATTTCTCTCTTGTGAGCGAACAGATGACATTTCGCCGGAATTTGGCAGTTGGTTGGTTTCTGTTGGAGATTTTAAACGAACGCACCTAATTGCAGTTTGATATATTTGTAGATACATATGTATGGGTGCATTCCAAAATGTCAAAATACAAAGCATTAGTATCATTTATTCTCACCCTCGTTTTTGGTTCCTCTGTTTAGATATAGGATTATTTTTCTGTGTGTTTATTGGAATCGCCCCTACAATCCCTGTACTCACAAACTTATGACTTGTAATATCGTTAGATAACTCTGAGCTGTAAACCTTACCCACTGGTGTAGGTAATCGGTTAAATTTTGTCTCATTCGTGACACTTCCGTTATCTTCATTATCTCTTTGTATTTTAATATCCATATTAGCTTTATCATAACCGGGAGTGCTACCATACACAAGGTCAGTAGGTTTGTCAGTAATTTCTTTTTTCTTCATAAGACGTTGCGAGCGGCGCATATTTTTGCAGAATTTTGTTTTTTTTTTCACAGGAAGTTAAAATATTACGGGAAAAATTCACTTCCGTTATAACAATGAGGAAAATATTGTTCTTACACGGGGCTCTCACGCATCATACATAAAAAAGATATTCTGCCTTATTAAGCCCAAAATACAATAACGCAGTGGAAGTGGCAGCGACAGTTTTTTCGAAATCAGCTGTTTTTTTAGAAAGTGTGGTGTCCAATGAAGCGACTCACAATACAGCAGTGGCAGCTAGCAGTACTGCTCCTCAGTTTAGCCCAAATTCTAAATTCACTGTCACTGCCTTCATCGCAGCAAACTTCGCATGCTGAATTTAACATAAATGAAACGCAGCCAACATCTGTTGATGTCACTGAAGCCTAAAAGGCAACAAGAAAAATGTAAACAAACAAAAGGGAATGTCAAAAAAAAGCAGTCACTGACAACGTCGTATTGTGTTTGCTACAGCAGTGACTGCCAATATTAGCAGTAACAGCTGATTTTAAAAACTGTCACTGCCACTGCCACTCCGCTATTGTATTTTGGCCTTTAAGCCTGATATACAGTTCAATGCGAGCGTGAGCGTGAGCTTTTTATTTTGACCAATATCTTCATTATTACTAAAATTTTTGCTAAAATTGAGACATGAAAGGATAGAGAATTAAAATATCTTTCAGAATTATGTAATAAAAACTAATTTAAAATGCATAATATGCCTTTTTTCGAGGTCACACTCAACTTGTGCGCATGCAAAGCATTCGCATGTGAACGACAAGTTTTGGCAGATGTGTGTGAGCGTCCATAAGAATACAAATGGAATTTTTTGCCTTTGCGAACGTTCACGCTCACGCTCGCATTGAACTGTATGTCATGAACGAAAGACACAAGATCACGCCTTAAGGAAAGAAAGAAAAAAGTTATTTTCTAGCTGTTGAAATCTCGACGCCATCTTTGTTGTAAGAAGTAAACAACGAAGAGAACAAAAAAAACGCGTAATTGTTGAACGCATGAATAATCATTTTTATTATGCAAATTCTCCTATAAATCATGTCGTTGTGTTAAATTATTCTTTACCTTATGTGTGCACACGTTGTCACAAGCGAAAATTAAGAAAATTGCAGTAAAAAGCCACCACCAAATTGTAAACAACGAACAAATGTAAACAAACGGCTTATGTCAAAATCGCCCTACTTTTTTCATAAGTGCGATTATAACGGGCCACTCTTCTGCTGTCGTGATCTTGTCTTTTTGGTTCATGACTGTATATCAAGCTTAATGCAGCGATTTTGCTGCATTTAAAATGCAACATTTAGCACTTTCGAACATGTGTTTTAGAAGAGCGTTCATGCTATCGCATTTAGCAAATGTACTATGGCGAATACTGCGGCAACGCGAAGCGAACAACGAGAAATAGGCAGAATCAAGGCGTATTCAATAAGGTGGTATCGGTACGACAATAACAAAATGTACATGTGTGCAAAAACCTTACTGAAAAGGAAAAAGTAAATTTTAAACCAAAAATTCAATACAAAAACTTGAATTGTTTTAACCATAACCAAAAATTTGTTTGTGTATGTATTCATTTGTCGCTGCTGTCAATTAAAATTTCCTCACTTAATTAGGAAACAAAACAAACAGAGTTGATCAAAAATTGATCCAGATTTCTATCAGCATCACATCGATGTTGACTTTGCGTAACTTTTGTTTATCCAAATAATATAAAATAATAAATGAAATCTCGATCGGCGATCACTAAAACGCAGCTAGCCACTGTATACGCGAAAAAGCAATGTTGCCACTTTTTCTCATTAAACTATGTTCGAATCGTGGAGATGTTGGAATATCACAGGGTTGCTTTTTGCATTTAGAATCTTAATGCAAAAATGGAGTTGCATTTAGTTGACAAATTTTGTATGGATAAATGTAGAGTAGCATTTAGAGCTAAATGCGCTAAATGTGCTTTTACGCGTAAGCAAAAACAGGCCATAACATAAGTGCGCTATTAGAGGGTGTGAACCGGATGTTAGGTGACTTCAATGCGCACCACGAACTCTGGCACTCCAATCTGGGCAATGCCCGCTGAGCAAATTGACGACTCCAAGTTCTGCATTGTGAATGATGATGCCTCCACCAGGGTCGCGGGTGACTGATATAGCTCGCCAGATATAACAATAGCCAGCGGGGGTCTGATAAATTGCATTGGATGGCAACCAGTGCTCACGCTCACATCAGACCACCGGCCCATAGTAGTCGCGATTGACCAGCCGAGAGATTTTATAACATCCGAGAACCGTATTTTCATGTACACAAGGAAGGCAAACTGTGACGGTTTCACGGAATTCAAATCGCAAATTTAATGCTCTTCCACTACCATCATGCGCGCGCGTAACAGAGCGCAATATCCGCAGGATCATCAACGCAACAGCCGCTCGCTTCATACTAGCCGGCCGGATCGCCAAAATCCGCCCGGGCTTTCCAATTGAAGAGGCGGGACTCGCAGACGAGCGTAATAGAATCCGCCAGGCTAATCAAGGGGATCCCCGTATAAGAGATCTCAAGAGGGAAATTAGAAACCTGGTCAACGAATACAAGCGGAACACATGGAATGAGCATATAGAAACCTGCAATCTCACAAGCGGAGCCAGTAAACTGTGGTCCGCAGTCAAGTCTCTTTCCAATCCGACGAAGCGTAAGGACGATGTCGCTCTCACCTTCGGCACCACCACCACGTCGGATCCGCGGTCGTGCGCGCACTTCTTTAGACGACAATTCATTACACACCCATAGCGAGAAAAACCCGCCGCAGCGTGCTGCGTAAAGCACACAAACTCCGCACCCCAGACACACCACCGTGCTTTACCATCGAAGAGACGCAGGCAGCTGTCAACCACGCCAAGTCATCCAAGGCGTTAGGCCCAGACGGAATCTCCATGCAGATTCTGAAAAGGCTGGGACCTGCGGGAGTCGAGTACATGACCGCCGCTTTCAACTTGTCACTGTCCACCCTGATCATCCCCGAGATGTGGAAAATGAAAAGGATCATTCCCCTCTTTAAGCCAGGGAAGAAGGCGGACGCAGGAGACTCGTACAGACCCATCTCACTCCTATACCCAGTGGCAAAAACCGTGTAAGCCGAACACCAACGTGGATTTCGAAAAATGCACAGCACGACAACACCATTACCACACAGATTAGCGAGGGTCTGAAGCAACGTCGACCCTGTGATAGGACGGTCCTAGTCGCAGTGGACCTGTCCAAGTGCAAGCCGCGAAGAATTAAACATGTGGTCCCTCAAGGCGGCGTACTCTCCCCGACACTGTTTAATCTCTACATGACAAAACTCACTCCGCTGCCAGCAGGAGTAAACTTGGTAAGCTACGCTGATGACTGCACTATAATGGCAACTGGCCCAAAAATCCAGAGATTTTGCGATCAAATAACCGCCTATCTTACGGATCTTTCCGATCAAAATACTTTCTTACAATTGTTTATGCTTATCTTAGACTAAGGAATGTTAGCATTAGGATATACAGCTAGTATTAAGAAGTAGATGTAAGAAATTAAGGGTCAATAAATTTTGGCCGCTGTGGTGTAGTGGTAAGCAGTGCGCGCTTTCACTCATCAGCACCCGGGTTCAAGCCCTGGTCAAAGCAACATCGCAAAAAATATAGAAAAAGGGTTTTTCTTAACAGCGGTCGTCCCTCGGCAAGCAATGGCAAACCTCCGAGTGTATTTATGCCATGAAAAACAGCTTCTCATAAAAATACAACCGCCGTTCGGAGTCGGCGTTAAACTGTAGGTCCCCCCGTTTTGTGTGACAACATCAAGGCGCACACCACAAGTCGGTGGGGAAGCTCGGCCAAACACTAACATATGTGTAAGCGCCAATCTATTATTATTATTAAATTTTTAATTAAAATGGGAATGCTGACTAACCTTTTGATTTAGGAAAGCACATCACGGACTTTATAACAGGGCTGCCGATACTAGGGTGCGCCAGCAGCCACGGATGAGGGTGGGCCAGAACCAGGCCCCACAATACCAGCGGTGGTGCCTCATATTCGGCGATATTTTTGTTTTTTTGGTCATTGCTTTTCCTTATTGATTTTCGTAGTTGAGTTTTGTGTTCTTTTTCGGTCTATTTTAAATTTAAAATTTGAATTGTTGTGTGTGTTGGGATGTTTGACAAGGCATGACTTACCTCTGCTATGGCGCAGGGAACAGCGGTGAAGGCAAAACCCCAGCCCAGCTGACATGACTAGCCACAGTGAACCCCTTTTGTGTCATACCATGTGTACCATAACAATATTTGAATATATCTCCATCTCGCGACAAAATTATATGGTTACCCGGATTGGGCTATTTTTATTTTTTCAGATAAATTTTAATTTTTTTAATATAATTTAATGCGGATCAACTGCAGTTAATTCCCGAGATAATTCCGAATAAAGGTACGACCGCACTAGGCGACGCGACACGACACTACACAGCGCGGCAAAATATTCTTTGCATGGATTCTTATGGAGCATATACGCTGCAGCGGAGCTACGCGACGGGACGCGGCGCGGCAAAGTTGACCAACTAGGCAAAAATGTCGCGTCGCATGGTGCCGCATAGTGCGGTATACCCAGCGGAGCGACATAACATTTCGTACTATAATTTTAACTTAAAGAAATTGATTTCGAATTGTGCGTGAATATTCACATGCATTTCATTCAATAAGAAAATTGTATTTAAATAAAAATAGCATTTGAGGAGAATTCGTCAGGGAAAATAAAAATAAAAAGCACTAACATTACATCAGCGTCACTGGCATCCATCACGTTTGAAGGTTTTGACGCAAATAAATAAAACAAATTTGCAGCGAAGTGTCGCGACGCTGCAGTTTCAGTGCGATATACCAAAAAGTGTCGCGCCGTGTAGCGTAGTGCCGCTGCAGTGTCGCGTCGCTTAGTGCGGTCGTACGACCGTTGATTCGGAGGGTACGGTATAGTACGTTGCCGATCTATTTCGAGGTATTGCATCCAAAGGGGTGACCCGATCCAAAAGAACTTTCACACACTTGTAGCCAAGGGTCTACACATTATTTTAACACCCACTTTTGTAATTTGTGGTCACTAATTTATTTACAAATTGGGTTAGAAATATGCCTTTTTTGTAAAATTCGGAAATTAGCGTACGTTTATCACTCCTATTCTCCTTAAATCAGCCACTTCACCAATATATTTTTATATTCTCCTTCACTTTACACTTTACTCGATGTGTTATAACTTTCTTTATGACTTTAATATTAAACAATTAATCACAATTTATTAAATAAAAACACCTTCTAAATCATGCTATCATAAAATGAAAGGGCGGAGTTCAGCTCTCAAACTCCAAAATATGCAAAAGAATGAGAGACAAAAGAAAATAGGATATAACCCAGTAAGCATTAAAAATATACAAAGGTGTTCTCTGCAAAAGGTGTTCAGCTCCTTTTCTTCGCAAAACAAAAAAGGAGAATTCTACTGTCTGAGGGTTATAATCCCTAAGTGCTGCCGAAGGCCGCCTAAGCATAAAGGTGTTCAGCCCCCCTTCTTTCGCCTGATAACCACCTTGGGATAACTTTTATTTAAAAACCCCACACATTGCTAATTGGGTTATATTCCACTTCAAACTGCTCAATTTCCCTCGGTAAATGGTGTTTTTCACACATTTTCAAACGGTTTCCTAGGAGTCTGTGGGAGGCCCCGAAGGGGAGTGTGGCTTTTCGTAAAGTGGGGGATGTCCCCTTTCGCTGTCCGCCTCCTCCCCCCACCCCAAAAACGACCTGCAAATAACTAAACATTTCCCGATTCGGATCAACGCTGCCGTCTGTTTAAGCTTTAAGATAAAAAAAATTAGGGCATACATCAAGATAACCAACCGTTCAGCTATAGAGCCATACCTAAATAAGCGCGTCAAGCGTTGGGCCTGTCGGCCTCTCTTCTTCTAGCGCATATAAATTTAATGCGTCAGAGAGAGATAAAAATACAAGCGAAACGCTCAACGCGCTAATTTAGGTACGGCTCATAGAAATACTAAAAATGCAGATTGCTAGTACTTTTTACGCTGATTTTAACTATATAAATATTATTTGCCGCAATTAAAAAGTAAAGTAGATATAAAAGGTAAAACAAACAAATTTTGATATTTTAAAATATTAATATTTTCTAAATAAAATAAATCAAAATAAAGACAATTAATTTATCTTCAAGCTGATATATAAAACGTGTATGCTTTTTTATACATTTCTGCCAAAAATATTATAAAACAAAAAAATTTCATAATTTTTACATAAAATAACCTTTTTTTAGAAAAAGTCTATAATCAATACTAAAAACATTTATATTATTTAGAAAGTGCAAGTTTTTACCTTTAATTTTATATACATATTATATCATGATTTGCTTTTGAGCTTTCAGAATTCAGTGATAATAAAAAATATAAATGCATGTATGTGCAAATGCATATTGTAGTTAATTCAACGGGTTGGCTTTCCATTATGGCCGTTCGTTAAAGGGGCGGTGGCCGAAAGGTAAGTGGACGTGGCACCTCTAACCCACCTTTTTGGAGAGGGAATGAACCGCCATTGACAAAAATGCAACCCCCGACAACTTAGGTCCCCTATGGTTTCCTAGGAAAATGGCCAAAATTCACAATTTTCATTTACGGTTTTTTGCTTGAAAAATGTTAAATATTCATTTGCACAAGACATTTTTATATACAAGACATTTTTATAAAACACCTAGTAACCATAATAGACATCACTGCGGCGGTAGCCCCAGGTTTACCACACCGAAAAGGAATTTTAGTTACCTCATCCTTTCCCAAGGCTACATCACTGGGGCGGTAGCCCCTGTTGGTGCACACCAAAAGGAGAATTCTATTTGGTAAGGGTTATAATCCCTAAGTGCGGCCGAAGGCCGCCTACACAGAAAGGTGTTCAGCTCCGCTTTTTCGGCAATACAGAAAGGAGAATTCTACTTTGTAAGGGTTATGATCCCTAAGCGCGGCGAAGGCCGCCTACGCAGAAAGACGTTCTGGGCAAAAGAAACTATATCACCCACACTTGTAACTTGCTTGTAAATGCTTTTAATTTCTTTTATCACTGAATTCTTAAACCTCAAAAGTAGATCATAATAAAATATGTATACCGAATTAAAGGTAAGAACTTACACTTTCTAAATAATATATGTCTTTAGCATTGATTATGCACTTTTTTCTAAAAATAGTTATTTTATGAAAAACTAATAACATTTTATTTTTTTTTTTTTTATATTTTTGGCTTAAATAGATAAGCAAGCAAACACATTATATATATTAACTTAAAGATAGATTAATTGTCTTTATTTTGGTATTATTACTTTTTTAATCGCTTACGTAGTTTAGAAAATATTAATATTTTAAAATATCGCAAAAATTTTCTTTAACCTTTTATATCTTCTTTACTTTTTGATTGCGGCAAATAATAAGGGTATTCATCAAACCTTATAAATGCATTGTAAACCGTATAAACTTATAATTGTGTAAACCTTATAAATGAACTGTCAAAATTTGTATGGAAACTCGTTTACACATTTCTGATAAATTTATCCAGCGATTTCACTGAATAAACTTGATAAACTGAAGACAATGCAACTCTGTCGCAACTCTAGCTATGTTTTCTTAGGCAATAATCGGGATCCGCATACAAATTTTGCACGCAAATTCAACAACGATATGATCCTGATAGAGATCTGGTTCAATTATTATCCCGTCTGTTTGTTTTGTTTCACTGATAATTCGCAAAGTTTGGTAGCCGTGACAAATGAATTCATACACAAACAGACATTCTGCCATTGTTTCTTATAACTTGCTTCAAATAAATAGCCTTTATGTTATATGTACATTTATTTAAATAGATATCTCGTAAATATAATTTTTTCCAATTTAGTGAGGTAGTTTCTATAATTTCTTTATCCCCGTGCTAGTAGTATAAAGTTAGTGACACTGCGCTTTATAACCAAAGAAAACACGACTATTGTCGCATGTGTAAACGAAAAGAGAGTGTGGGTCGTTCATGTAACAGAGTGCATAAACTTATAAGATTATCTGCTTGATAAAGTTATCGGTTTAGATGAATACCACTAATATTTATATAGTTAAAATCAGCGTACAAAGCACTATCCGTCTGCATTTTTAGTTTTCCCATTGCTGAGCTGTTGGTTATCTTGATGTGTTCCCTGGCCTTATATTGGGATATCGATAATTTGAAAAATCGATAAGTATTTTACATTAATATTTCAATAAATCTTTGATACACGGGCAAACTAGCATACAGTATTTTAAACATGGGAGAAAGCGACGATAAACAAAATAATCCACATTTTCAGATAATTCGCGATCCGAACTTGGCAAAGAATCGAATTTTTGTGGGAAACCTGCCGACATGTACACGTGAAGAATTGGAAAGTATTTGTCATCCGTACGGAAAGGTGTTGGGATCTTTGGTTCAAAAAAATTTTGGCTTCGTTCAATTCGAGTCGGAAGAAGTGGCTAACAAAGTCGCATCATCACTATCCAGATCAATTTTCAAGGGAAATATAATAACTGTTAGAAACGCTGCGTCTAAGCATACTCCTAAGCGACAGGCTACTGATACTGCTGGAACTTCAAATATGAACGCTGGTCACTACAGTGGAGGAGATAATGTGACCGCTAATACCCCTTCAAACCTGAATCCAGATTACAATGATTGCGAAATTATTGTGATTGACCGACGCAATACGTAAGTAAATTTTTGATTTGAAGAAAATAAAATAAAAAAAATTTGATCTTGTATTAATTACAGGAAATATGCCGAGTACATTGAACAACGGCTTAAAGATATAAACTTAAGAGTGGACGTGTTGTTTCCAAATGAGGATGTGCCTCTCGGTAAAGTACTCATTAATATTTCCACTAGGGGGTGTTTATATGCCATATTGGTTACACCCCAACACGAAGAGCACAACAGCATAACAGTTAACATATTGTATGGCCAGCCTGCAGAGCACCGAAATATGCCGATGGAAGATGCAATACAGTTAATAGCAAAAGATTTTCGTCAAAAGATGGCTACTGATGCGTCCAAGAAAGCAGCATTTGTTCCAGCTTTAAATAAAGCTGTGCCTGTTGCGCCCATTGGTGTTCCATCGTTGAAAGATCGGCACCCTAATGCGATCCAAATACTAATTAATTTGCTTGCTGACAACATGCCACTTACAGTTCTTCAATATGATAAAATAATAAAATACCTTCAAGAGCGTCGTGACCTACAAGTAAAAATAGAGCTAGGGGATGCCGCTGATATAGCCACTAAAGTTCCCGATCCTGAAATCGAGTTACAGAAGAGGATCCTTGATATTATGAACAAACCGTCTGTGGCAGAAACGCATTACAAGCTATTGTACCCATCTTTGGAAGCCGTTAAATCAGACTACCGCGTAATGGAACTCCTAAAAGACGTTCGGGTTCAAAAAGCACTGGAATCTTTAATGGATTCTAATCTTGTCGGCACCGTAGAAAACTATATGAAGTTTTAGCTATAATCGTTTTATTAATATAACAGCTGCAAACTACGTAAATACATTTAAGTAATCTATATTTTATGGCCAAGATCGTTTTGCTTCATGCCCTTTATATTTGCCGCGATATTTTAAGCCCGTTACAAGGGTTGAATTTTTTGGGAATGCAGTTTGGCCATTGAACTTTACATCAGAGTCGGGATGAAAACGAACATATTCATGCTGTATGTGTAAATTCTCGGGAAGATCAGTTGCTTTAAGAGAATCATAGGGAACTGTAGTGTTTACAGGTGTGTTATAAAATTGGAGTACATCGCCTGAAAGAAACTTGTAACTATGTACTGACATCGGCAACTCATAAGCTTATCTCACCTATGCTTTGCAATTCGTGTATTCGAGAGTTTGGGACACAATATTGGAAGCTCTTAAAACAGGCATCCAAAAACGCATACTTTTCTTCCAAGTTTTCTAGTCTGTATTCATTCGCTGTAGATATTTTCAGGTTTGCACATATTTCACTTACTTTTTCAGCAACGTTGGTAACCGGTGTATACGGCTTATGCGATCTTAAAAATCTACAATCAATTGTTTAGCTTATTGAAGAAATATCGATTTCAAAAACATAGTTACCCTTTGGAAGCTAAAGACTTTCCCATATCAACCACATTGCGCTGTGCCTGCGGATACGACTTTCTTGAAGCAACATTGGCGTAAGTTTTGGCTCCCTGCCAATTTTAAAATTGCATAAATGTGAACATTTAATAGAGTTTAAAAATAAGCGTGTTCCTGGTACTTCAGGACTTGCGAGTTTTACAGGATTTTACACGAAATGCTGTTTTCGCCATTAATAAACCATATGTAATGTGTCGTAAGGGGATAGCTTCCTGTAAAATCATGAAGTACCTGAACCAGGCTTAATATTGTTATAGTATATTCTATCCAAGACTTACAGATTCCCTTAAAGTAAGCTGTAAACTTTTACGTAAACTCATTTTCGCACTTTTATTCTAATGTAAGGCATGCGCGAATCGATACGATATTCAATAGAGCTGGGGTATTATCGATAGTAATATCGATAGTATCCATAGTTGAAAACTGTCGCTGCTATCGATAGTTTTGAAAACTACCGATGTCGGTTTCAGCGAAACCTTTTTACATCTGTTAACATTACATTAATTTTTTATCCAAGAAAATTCACAGTACAGTAGGCAAAAAAAAAAAAATTGTTATTAGAATTTTAGCAAGTATAAGCTTACACTGAGTTATAGTAAAATTTAATAAGCTATAAAACAGCTTCCACAAAATTTTTATAGAAATTCGAATTAAGCTTGAAATTTTAATGATTTTCTAGTTTTTTATGTTTTGTACAACTTTTATAAAAAATTTGTAAACACTAAACAAATAATCACAACTGCTGAAAATGTTGTGGTGCTATTATTTTGACCAGTACTTTATTCGTTTTCTTAAAATATGGTAAAATGTTAATTTCCTTTGTCCGGATTTTGATATGCGATTTATTTTATTATTATAAGAAGTTTTTTTTTGATGCACCCAAATTTTAACAAATTTATATAATCTCTTTAATTTACAAAGTAATTTATAAAATTTTATTTTCAAGCAATTAAGCATTTTAATTCAATACCCCTCACGACGATAGTACTATCGCTACTATCGATGTTTTCAACTATCGTTTCGAAAACTATCGAGCGGCGGTACTATCGATAGTATCCCAACCCTAATATTCAAAACATCAATATCGCAGTAGAGAATTCGGAAACACATCGATTTTTTGCTTCGATGCATCGAAATTTTTCCACTCGATGTATAAAGCTTGGAACACATTGAAAACGACGGGCTACGGACCATGGCTATGAGCCAATTAGAACAGATCTGACCGTTTGAGAAACAGCCATTTGTAATAGCAATTGAGAAAAAAGTGTGTGACGTTCGTAATTTTTGAAGTTTGCTAGTTCTGTTTTGCTTCTTTCTTTATGTGCATTTTGTCGGTGGTTAAACACTACAAAAATAATAAATTGGTTAGCACAAACATGTGTTACAGAATTGCTTGCATATTTTTCTTCATGCTTCGTCTTCATATTCTTTAAAAATGACCGTTATATGGGCGGTAAGCGTGGTTATTGTCCGATTTTTCCAATTTTCAATACCATCTGTCCTACGCCAGAAAGAAGTGCACGCACCAAGTTTCGTTAAGATATCTGAATTTTCACTCAAGTTATCGTGTGCACAGACGGACAGACAGTCATCGCTTAATCGATTTCTCTTTTCATTCTGATCATTTATGTATACATTTGCCTATATCTATCTCGATTCGTTTTGCCTGTTACAAACAATCGTTATGTGAACAAAGTTATAATACCCTTGTGCACAAGTGCGCGCGGGTATAAAAAGGGTGGACTTCATGAGAGTGCACCCCGCTTTGAACCAAATGACTTTATGGGGGGTGTAGAGGGGGTCGTACACATCACAAAACTGAAAACCAGACGGCGAGTAAACTCATAGTTTACGAGTAACTTGTTAAAGTTGAAAATATCACCTAACAAAATGTACGTTAACAAAACAATTCAAACAAATGCAATGTGCAGAAAACACACATTTCAACTAAATTAAGCTCTTTGAACGTTTATCTATTTTATATTTTATTAATTTCATTATTTATCGATGAGGAACACGTTTATAAATAATTTGTTTATTTTCTATTAGACAACCGAAATAGTATGTATGGACAATGACCGAAACGAAGATGGCCGCATGTATGAGTAACGTGTTGCTAGAATACGTTTCGAAATGTGTTGCCAGATGTTCAAAGCTTAAGAATATTATAAAGGCGAATATAATAAGTGCTATTTTATTATGAGTTTAATAGCTATTATGAGTATTATGTGCGCAGATAATGTAATTTTTCATAATAATATTGATTGTATGATTTAAATATACATCATAATTATAAGATAGTCACTTTTATTGTTGGGAAGTTCTGCTCAAAAATACTTCTACTTCAGAAAGAGGACTCTACTTTGTGAAGGTTTACGGCTTGTTTTGGCCTATTAAAGGGCCATCGCTAATGCACGCTTAAGGCGATCAAGACAGTGACTTTCTTCTTTAAGCTGAATTGTTAAAAAAAAAAAAATTAAATAAAAATAAAACTAAAACAAAAACTAATTATTAAATTAATATGCCTTGCGTTTGTGGTCAAAGAGCCGAAAGAAGTGCTAAAGCAAAAGTGCAATGTGCCAAGTGCAATGACTTTTTTCATTTGGGATGTGTTGTTGTCCCGTCAGCCGATGTGGAGTTCCTACTTAGCTCGGTAAATCATTATTTTTCCTCCACCTGCCAGTGTAGATGAGAATGTTATATTAACAAACGATACTCACTCGTATACGACACCTTGCTTAATTCGGATCTTTGGCCAGCCGGAAGTAAAAGTTCGTCCTTTCAAGTTTTTTCAACAGCCGGTGAATGTGGAAGGAGGTACTTAAGTCCTATGCAGAAAGCAGTATTGCAGAATCGGCGAAAAACGTCTAAAAATATATTACCAAAATGTTTCTGGCCTTTGTACAAAATGTTCGGTGGTGCGCATGTTAACCACTCACTTAGATTATGATATTTATGTTTTAGTCGAATCATGGCTGAATGACAACTTTTTTGACAGTGAGGTATTCGATCCAAATATATTCGAAATTTTTCGTAAAGACCGAGACTCTGCTAAAACGGGATGTTCTAGAGGTGGTGGTGTGCTTATAGGTGTTCAACGCGGGCTTAGAGCGTCGTTGGTAACGCTCGCTAATACTGACTCTAATCTTGATCAGCTTTGTGTGTGTGTGCATGGCTCCTCTGTACTTCTATACATTTGTGCCTCATACGTTCCGCCAAACAGCCCTGATAGTCTTTACTTCGCACATACTGGTAATATTGTCTCGCTGGTCTTGGACACAATTGGAGATAACCATAATTACGTTTGTGGCGATCTTATCTTATGTCGTCTAAATTGGTCCTCAAAGCCTGATTCAGTTGACTTAAAGCCATCAAATGTGAACTCTTCAGCTGAGATCCTCGTCATTGATAGTTTGCTTAGTATAGGCTTACTTCAAATCAATAGTGTTTTTAATAAACTTAATAGGCTCTTGGATTTAGTGTTTATTACTACCAATGTAAACTTCACTGTATCGGAATCTATTGATCCAATCTCTCCAGCAGTAATACATCACGTCCCTCTCAACCTTGAGTTGGAATTCTAAAAATTTGCTACTCTACCAGATGATCTAAGAGCGAAGTTCAATTATAAAGCCTGTGATTTTTCTTCTTTAAACAATGATTTATTATACATAGATTGGACTGATATTTTCCGTGACAGTGATGTGGCTTCCTGTTTTCCAATATACATATTAATATACTTTATGTGGATAAATTTTGAGAAAAATCATTTAATAGAAAAAAATATATATTAGAAAAAAAAACATTTTTTACCAAAGAAGGGGGCTGAACACCCTTTGCAGAGAACACCTTTCTGCGTAGGCGGCCTTCGGCCGCACTTAGGGGTTATAACCTTCAGGCAGTAGAATTTTCCTTTCTGTGTTGCTAAAGAAGGGGGGCTGAACACCTTTTGCAGAGAACACCTTTATGCGTAGGCGGCCTTCGGCCGCACTTAAGGATTATAACCCTCAGGTAGTAGAATTCTCTTTTCTGTGTTGCCATCGAAAAGGGGCCGAACACCTTTTGTATAGAACACCTTTCTGCCTAGGCGGCCTTCGGCCGCACTTAGGAAATATAACCCTCACTACGTAGAACCAGGGTTCGTATTTGCACACACATGCTCTGCTCACACACACGCCAGAAACACATTCAACTTGTACTCACTGCTCATACACATGTGTGTGCATAAGTGGAAAACAAATCCTGCTCACAGAAAAGTGTGTGCTGTTTGTTATTAAGCACATGCACATGTGTGTGAGCCGATTTTTGTACAAANGATAGAAATCGAAGTGTATAAGTTTCTCTACGCAAAGCACACACATGTGCGTGTGCTTTATATTAATAAAAATAAAGTACACACATGTGCCCGTGCTTTTTACCAAACAGCACACACATGTGATGTGAGCAAGTTTTTAATTTTTTATATGCACAGCTCACGTGTGTGAGCGTAAAATGTTAGGATGTGCTGCGCATGTGTGTGCAAATACGAACCCTGCGTAGAACTCTTCTTTCTGTGTTGCCGGAAAAGAGGGGAATGTGACCCCAATTCCCCTACTATTTATTTAAAGCTGAGCAAAAGAACCTTGTCGTATTTTCCTTTTAATCGTATTTTATTTTGCTGTTACTGACCACCCTTGGATTTTTTAGATGTGGCAACACAGTTTTGCCGTCATTTGCAAATATCTGAATGTACTCTCATAATAATTAAACAACAATCAAATTTTGATAAAAAAAGGTGTAATATACTGAAAGTATTTATTTGTTTGAACGTGCACACTCTAACTGCACATATATTGAGTGTAAATAACGTGTAAATTTAGTAGAAAGTGCATTATATATTGTAAAATAGTGCCATACAAGTTGGTTAAAATTACAAACTTTAATAACAAATTCCTTAAAAACTATTAGGTTGCGCGCTTTGAAACTTCATACAAGGAACTATCAGACCCCACTCTACCTCCCATAATTTCCTTAATGCTGTGTTCGGGGGTTACCAATCTAAAGCCCACCCAAAATGAGGAGAGAAAGGCGGATCACGCCAACTTTTTCGTTTTGTTCTAGCTTAACGGGCCATATTCTGCACTTATGCCAAAAGTTATAACCGTAACGGTCCCTGATAATTACCAAATATTCATTTGAAATTTGCCATTAATAATAATAATAGATTGGCGCTTACACATATGTTAGTGTTTGGCCGAGCTTCTCCTCCGATTTGAGGCGTGCGCCTTGATGTTGTCACACAAAGCGGCCATTACTGGCTTGAAAATAATCAAGACAGTGCACTGTCTTCATGTCAATCATGATTGAGACAATTGAAGTATGCATGGATTGGTGAAAAAGAGTGGATGTATTGCTATTGTCATGCCAGAATTGTCCGGTGTAAACCCTGAGTAAATTGATTTATCGTGTCGATAGTTTTTAGAACACCATATTCCAGTCAATGTACCAACTGTCATCTCTATATCCAACACTGTTGAACTTGACAGCCACAAAAAGGCCGATGCGATAGCTTTACAAATTCCAATGTGAAGAAAACAAGTTTTAAATGGTCTCAATACAATATTGTGTTGATTAATAAGTTGCATATAAAATACATCAGTGAAAACAGTTTGTGCTAGTTGACGGATATAATGAAAATTATTTTCTAACGGAATAGTTTTTCTACTAGAGGATTTTGAGAGAAAGAGAAATGCGTGTGGTGAAAACAAACTCAGACGGTATTTGAAGTGTGAATGTTAAAAAGAGTACAATAACTAGTATATTAGCTAAAGTGAGAGAAAATCAATTATTTGTGTGATGTGTCGCTCTGCTTCCAGCACCGCCAGAGTTGTATTTACAGTGTACCATAGGACAAATAGCAATACCCTTAATGAGTTACTACATAAATAAATCTTGTATTAGTTGTCTATTTAAGTATGTATGTACATAGAAATTTCGAGCTACGTTCATTTTAGATGAAGCCTTGTTATAAAAAATTAATATATGCCATAGATAAGTATACATATACAAGATTGCACCAGCCTGGCGTCGATGACGTTTCTGAAAAAGTAAAAGCCTAATTGGAGGTTGAAATAAAATGCCAGAAGAGCCAATTTTCTTAATATAAAATTTTTGGCATAAGTGCAGAATACGGCCCGTTAAGCTAGAACAAAACGAAAAAGAGGGCGTGATCCGCCTTTTATTCCTCATTTTAATGGTATACAATTCTTTTGGTGCAAACTTATATTTTCCGGGCTATGGAGGGGCGAAGAGGAAAATTTCGAAAATTTAAAATCACTGTTTCGAAAAGTTTCCGACTGAATTAAAAAAAATTTGTATCGTTAGAAAGGTAAACAAAATCCCTTTTTTCTAATATACACATTTGTATAATTTATGTGCATAAATTTTAAGAAAACTCATTTAAAAGAAAAATATTATATTTTTCTAGGAAAACAGTTTTACTAAAAATTATGTTTTAATAATAATACACCAATCTATAATAGGTAAATAGAGCATAAAAATACCTTTCATTTAACATATAACCTTAAATAGAAATTTAAATACCGTGAGTTTTTTTTTTTTAAGGGTTTAAGTTACTTAAGTAAGAAAGTAAGAATTCTTAGCACTTCTTAGGAAACGTGAGTAATTTTGTTTTACTGGTGATCACGAAGGGAGAAATGACCATACTGATGCTTATAGTAGCTACACACGACGAGCATATCCGCGCACATGTGCACCAACATGCTGGCTGTCGTTTGCTACAAACGGCGAGCGGCTCATAAGTGATTTTGTACCTACTCAAATCGTAAACATGGAAAGGAAAGACGCGGATGATGCAATTGAAATACTTATGACTTAGGGTTTTTTATGTATGTGTTACTTAAATTTATTTATACTTTACTTATATGTATGTACATACATATACATATAGTAATTTAGCCTCATTTATCAAAAATTCAATTAACGCACATGGCTTGGATGCATTTATCCGCGATGTGCACACTGCAAGCATCAACACAAAGGCTGCGTTTCTTTATTCATTCCGGATAATCCCATTTCACAGCCAGAACAAACAGAATGCGATTGAAATATACGTTAACATATCACCAGGAACGTTCTAAAGAATAAGTAAACAAAAAAGTTTATTCCAAACGTTCAGAATGAATAAAGAAATGCATCCAAAATGAGGTTGTTGTTTTTGTTTCCAATGCGATGCTCGCAAACCACGCTACAAACGACGAGCATGCTCGCTGAAAATAATTTTTTTTTGATTTTTGGCGAGCATGCTCGCAAACCGCCCTACAAACGACGAGCATGTGCGCGGATATGCTCGTCGTGTGTAGCTACTGTTATGATCGTGAGCGGGACGACTGCGACAGAAAGAAGTTCTGCGCAAAAATACTTCCGCCGTTTTCTTTGGTAATATAGAAAGGAGAATTCTACTGGCTGAGGGTTATAATCCCTAAGTGCGGCCGAAGGCCGCCTACGCAGAACGGTGTTCTCTGCAAAAGGTGTTCAGCTCCCCCCTTTGGCAACACAGAAAGGAGAATTCTACTGCTGATTTCCTTTCCAACGAAAAAAATTTTTTTAAATTCGGTCAGGAATTTTTTGAAATATAGCCATTTAAATTTTCGAAAATTCTCCCTTCACCCCTCCATATCACCCAAAATATAAGTTTGCACAAAAAAATTTTTATACCAGTAAAATCAGGCAGAAAGGGCTTACCTCGCCCACTTTTTTGTTTTGTTCTACCTTAACGGGCCGTATTCTGCACTTGTTCCAAATTTTTCGATAGAAAATTTGATTCATGTACTAAGAACATGTGCCGTGTACTGTTTGCATATTTGTACAACGATTTTGGGTTACTGTGCCTAAACGCGTAATTTGAATCAAAAAACTTTGACACACACTTGTAGACACCAGTTCAAACTTTATTATAATAATTAAAGGGTTGGGTTCCGAAAAGTATCTGTTTGTTAGGGGCTGGTACAAAAAAATTAAGGGGGCGTGAAACCGCCCACCTTTACAGCTTGAAGGAGCAAAGACCAAGGAATTCAGTGGTATGCTTTTCTTTTTCCTCGGACTACCGGGCTCGTCAGGTGAGCCTCTTAAAAATGGGAAAAATTCGTTGGTTTGGGTAAACTTTCCAATACGGTCGTTCATTACAGGGGCGGTGGGCGAAGGGGTTGTGGACATGGCTCGGGTCGAGCGCCCCCAACTATTTCGGACTATTCCGTCCAAAGGGGTGGCCCGATCCTAAAACAATTCCACACACTTGTAGTCAAGGGTCTACACATTATTTTAACACCCACTTTTGTAATTTTTGGTCACTCATTTATTTACAAATTGGGGTTGAAATATGCCCTTTTTTATAAAATTCGGAAATTAGCATACATTTATCACTCCGATTCTCCTTAAAGCAGCCACTTACCAATATATTTTTGTATTCCTCTTCACTTTATACCTTACTCGATTAGTTATAACTTTATTTACGTCTTTAATATTAACCAATTAATCACAATTCATAAAAAAATACCTTTGAAATCACGCGTCTGACTTTGGTTGCATATGCAATGGAGTTCAGCTGTCAAACTCCAAAATATGCAAAAGAGAGCGTGTGTGAATCGGTAACAAAGTTTGCTGCGAGTAAATTTTTGACAAGTATGAGGTGAATAAAAGGTTTTCTCTGCAAAAGGTGTTCAGCTCCTTTTCTTCGCAAAACAGAAAGAGAATTCTACTTTGTGAGGGGTATAATCCCCAAGTGCGGCCGAAGGCCGCCTACGCAGAAAGGAATTCTACGCAAAAATACATTTGTTAAAAAGAACATTTTGTTTTTATAAAAAACCCCTCCGTCCCCACCCAAAAACGATGGGTCAGCTACTAAACATTTCCCCGTGGCACCTCCAACACTCCGCCATTGACAAAAATGTCGCCCCGACCACCTCGGCCCCGTATGGTTCCCTAGGACCCCCTTAGAAAAATGGCCAAAAATCACAATTTTCATTTGCGTTATTTCGCTTGAAAAATGTTAAATATTCATTTGTACAAGACATTTTTATATACAAGACATTTTTATAAACTCCCAGTAACCATAATAGACATCACTGGGCGGCATAAAGTGTCGTCCATGGGACTTTTCATAAAGCGTCGTCCATCCTATTTCGTTTAAGGTTGGTTTGGGGGNGGGGGGGGGGGGGGGCACGTCCCTTTCCCCTCCGCCCCAAAATCGTTGCACAAAAGAAACATTTCCCCATGTGCCAATTGCTAGAAAAGGGTAATTCTCTTGGCGGAGTGGGGCAGCGCCTGCAATCAGTGCAGAGTCATTAGGAGCACTCCACAAGGTGGTGTTACTGTCTTCGACCTTCTAGAGAAACTGGAAAAAGCGGGCTGACCGGTGATCGCCTATGTAGATGATGTGGGACTTTTGGTTAAGGGACGATTCCTAGACACCCTTTTTGATCTGGCTCAAGGTTACCTGAATCACGGCGGCTGTCGTGGAAGCATTGAGGAAAGGTTAAGAAAGGTGTCGGTTGCCTTGTACCGCCGTAGGGGAGTTATCGGTAAAAGCTGAGGTCTCTCGCCCAAATTAATTCATTAGCTCTAGGAAACCAGATTTAAGCCTATATTGTTTCAAGGAGCCCTTGTCTGGTAACTCACTAGAAAAGGCTTCACCTGTAAAATAGGATTTAGCGGAGCATTAGGAACCACACATACACTGGCGCCTGCGGATATTGCAGACAGAATTGTCGTAGTACGAACTGCTATTGGGCTAAGGAAAACCGGGTCCTGTTGTGACGTAAAAAAGGAAAAGAAGACGTTTATCTGCTGCTGTAAATTTTTTATAGGTCACTTTAAAACACGTTACCTCTCATGGGCTAGTGATGGGGGTTATGACAGGCAATTATGCGATTGCTATTCATGCGGTGAGACTAGGAATTTCAACTGATCCTTTTTTATCAGCTGTCAAGAGGAAGATGAAGTGGAATCATCTCCACACTTTCTTTTATATTGTCCAACCTTCGCGAGGCGAAGATGGAAGCATTTTGGCTCACATTTCTGAACAAACACTGAGCTCTCAGGGATCGAAATTTGCTGCATTCGAAATCTCGTAATCGGCTCGCGGCGTTAACTTAACATAACCTGTTCTTTGTGCTATGAAATGCTTGGTCACATTAATTATAACCCTTACTACGTAGAACTCTCCTTTCTGTGTTGCCAGAAATGAGGGGCAGGCACATCTTCTGTTGTCAAAGGTATAAAAAATGTCTTGTGCAAATGAATAATCAACCTTTTTCAAGCGGAAAGACGCAAATAAAATTTGTGATTTTGGGCAATTTTTCTAAGGGCTCCCTAGGGTACTATGGGGGGCCTAGGTGGTCGGGGATGATATTTTTGTCAATGGCGGTTCATAAACCGTGTTCGCACGGATTCGTAAAGGTGTTCTCAAAATTACTGAATATATTTTAACTACGGCCCAATATAAATTTTTCTTTCTTTCCGGGCTCTTTGAAAAATGGAAAATTATGTTTTAAATCAATATTAAGGTTTTTCGCGACAAATATCCAATTTTCTTCAAAATACGCTGCTTTGTATTGCTGTCAAGAAAAAATATGAAATAATGTGAAAAGTTTTAAATTGAAAATTTATATGTTTCATACATAAATGGAAAATTCCCACATGTTGCCGATTTGCAAAAATCGTACTAAAAAATACATCACTACGATTTAGCAGTAATTAGCTTTTCTCTTATAATCGCCATTTTCGATGCCTCAGTCGCAAATGTCAAGTCGTCGTTACCGTCAGCATTTCGAATTGATTTTGGTTAATAGTACTCGGTATTCGTGTATTTCTTGGAAATTAAGTAAAAAAACACAGAATATTAATCATCTCGTCGAAGGCTAAATGCGAAAAAAATATTAAAAACATAATTACTATTTTTAGTAATTTGATAAATTAAACGGATAAATGGTCGAAAACTTGAAAATATTGATTGGTATTAAAAAAAGAAAGAGTGCGAATGGAAAGTGGAGCAAAAGTGTACCATATGCATGTGTGTGCACACTTCTCATACATATGTATGCGAAGAGATTGTGTGTATGGATAAGTAGATGCGTGAAGTGTGGATTACTCTTTATGTGTGTCGGAAGCAAAGTATTAAAAAAGGAGGCATGAAGAAAACGGAAGAAATACCTAAGTGAATTGTGCGAAAGTGTATACAACTAGATACCGAGCTAATCTGCATGAAAATGGCTATAAGTTCTCTATTAACATTTTTGTACGATAGTATTCACATAGTATGTTAAGTTAAATAGCACTTTGGATGATTCAATATGCTTTGCTTTGCATTAATACTAGCCATCCTGGAATAATAAGAGAAATTTTTAGCGTGTTTAAGTATACATATGTATGTATGTAGGTAGGTACAGGTGAGAGCACTGATCCGAGGGTAAAATAAATCTAGAAAACATACACTGGGCGAAGTAAAACATACAATATAAAAGCAGTCTTCAGATAAAAGAGAAGAAAGTGTCGAAGTAGTAGGAGCGACAGTAAACCTTGAGAGAAGCTTGACAAAAGGAGAATAAATTCTTGCCATTTTAGTGCTGGTAGTTGTCTTCTATTGCACTAGTTGCTGCAACTGCTACCGCTGCTGTAGCTGTCTCTGTCGTCAATTTAATTTTGGCTCAGTCAATACTGCTATCTAGGCCACCCCCGCGAAAGACGCTTCAACTACGTTCACGCCTTTACATACGCCAACGTTTCGGCTAGACCCGTCTTGTTGCTAATTTGCGTCTATACCATACATACATACCAGATACGAACTAATGTAATAAAAAACCCTATTATGGTTATGCATATTCAAGATTAAAACGTACCTAATAATTGCATGTAAGAGAGGAAAAGGACATACACACATTTTAAAATGCCTTAAATATGTCTATTTCAGTAGTGACATCTCGCTAATTGACTGCGTTTCCTTAATCTGTTGAAAGACATTAGGGGTCTTCATCAAAAGTAATAGATTCTTGATAAACTTGATTAAGTGATAAATTTATCATTTTGATAAATGAACTGTCAAACTTGTATGGTAATCCATTTAACCAAAGTTTATCACTTTATCAAACGATTTTGGCGGATAAACCCATTAATTTCAGCAAAATTCCATAGCCACATTCTCTAATCTTCAAGCGTTAGAGAACGAATCGAAAAACTATCGAGAATCATAGCGATCTCAACAAAAATGGGACATAGTTCTCGACTCGAGAAAATGTTAACTCTCTGATCGAATTGTATTGTTGATCTCTTAAGGCTGGTTTTCACTATGTCAAATTCAGTGGCCCTTGTCTTCAAATAAGTGAAAACACGTTGTCAAATTGGATTAAAAAGCGGTTTATCGATTAATTTTGATCCGGATAGTTCTTTAGTCGTGTTATTGCGCTGCTAAATCGGCTATCTGTCAGTTTTTGTCCCATAATATCATCGGTAAAGGTATAGATAAAGGAGATAAAGCTGTGTCAAAATATGTCGCCACATTTTGGCGTCAAAATATGACATAGTGAAAACCAGTCTTAATGGGATTTCAATGTGAATTTCAAACTGCTGTTTTACTTTAGTAAATAAAACGTTTTGTTTGTATTAAATGTATTCGCAATATATTCACGTAAAGTGCAATTTTACCTTACAAAGAAGCTAGAAAATGCTTGGTTTTTTTTTTTAAGGAATTGACACATTACTTATCTATCTATGGTAAAAAATATCTATCACTCTTGTATAAGTTCCGAGGACATAGTTATAAATCACGATTGTTCCTATTATGGAGTAAAATGTCCTACCAGTCACAATGGAATAGCAAGACGGTCCCGGATCAAGTGTTTGAAATATTTATTTAATTACAAAAATGTAATGAAATTTCTAAAAACGCTGACGTCGGGTAGGTACAAAATTTTTTGGGAGATGTAAAAAGCGCGTAAAACGGGGCAACTCTGTAATGCGATACGACAGAAAAATGCGATGCGATAGGCAATCACCCATGTATATTACTTACGATGTGTTTGCGCGAATGCGAATCATTTGTTTTCGCATCCCATTACAGAGTAGCCCCCCAGGTTCTGGTGTAAATTTAAAATTGAGTACTCACATTGGTGCACGCAAAATGAAGTTGACATCGTATGGTTATATATTTATTTTTAAAAATGTCTATTCAAAATAGTTTGATCTATAAGAGAAATAACATAAATAAAATTTTCAAGGCTTGCCCAAGGTAAAAAAAAACTAAATTATTATTAATTTTTCAAAAATTTTATTCAGGATTTGTATAAGGTTTTCGTATGCAATATAATAAAGTGCAAGGGTGGGGGTTAGTAGCGCTCCCAACTATTTCGGGCTATTCCGTCCAAAGCGGTGGCCGATCCATAAATATTCCACACACTTGTAGTCAAGGGTCTACACATTATTTTAACACCCACTTTTGTAATTTTTGGTCACTAATTTATTTACAAGTTACGCTGTGCAAGTTGTAAATTCTGAACAAAGATTTTGAAAGTTGAACTCAATTGGGACGTTCTAAATTCAATGGCATCCCCCGGATCCGGTTTTCGAGATACTGGTACCTGATAATTTGATTAAACTGTAACTATTTTATAAATAATTCCCCAGTTTTGAAGTTATTTTACTAAAATTTTGCGCATAACGGTTGCCTTAATTATTCCTTAAAATTATCGAAATAGGTTAACTTTAACATACAATGGCGGCAGAAATATATGACTCGTCGTACTTTTAGGAATTTTGGCTATATTTTTCAGTTTATTTTAAGTCGTAATATTCTTGTTGTAAGTTATTATACAATAATATGAATAAATCCTCTTTTTAAACTTTGAACAAAAATTATAAAAATTCTAAAAATTTTCACCAAATTTTCAAACTTTTTATTCAGAATTTTTCGAAAAATTTTTGGTATGCAGTTTTGTAGCCCATTTAAAGAGTTACACACTTTTCGTTACTTGCCATTTCGTTGTTTTTAAAAGCACACTTTAGTTACCAACTTCATATCGTCGTATAAAGTACAAAACCGCGTATCAACAAAATGCAAAACCGCGTATGTGAGGTTGTATAAATTATTTTCTAGAGTGTAAAAACACTCATATTTCAAAATGGTTCTATTTTTTATGAAGCAATCACATATCTGGCCAGTATATTTCAGGACGAATGGATAAGGGATGAGCCAAGAGCTTGTGTGTGCAAATCCAATTTTTGGTAGAAAATGTCAGTTACGCGGTTTTGCAAAATGACGATACACAGTTTTTTAGTTTAAACGATGATATGAAGTGTACACGTAAGTAACTAATTGCACATAAAATTTCAAACCAGTATATGGTGCGCTTCAAAAGTTATGACATAATTAATTTACCACCTCTTAAAAATTACATAAAAAATTCACTTGTTTTTAATGTTTTTTTGAATTAAAACATCTTTAACCCAAAAGTTGTGCAACAAATTAATTAAATATTTTTTTGAGGCTTCAAGTGTACGTATATGAATTATATCCAAAAGCAACCAGCTTGATATTGTTTACAACAATGAAAATAAAGCTAAATAACCCAAAGGTTACCTGTTTTTTAGATTTGCCCACATACATATCGATGGCTGAGTGGAAGATCGACTTATCTCGGCAGCCAGTTCGAAAATGCCCTATCTCAGAAAACTTTTCAACAACGCCCTATTTCAGAATTTGGTTGAAGAACGCCCCATCTTAAAAATATATTATAGCTACATATAAGAGCCCAGCTGTGCATACTTGCGCTGATATACCATTTTTACGTAAAAATCAAAACCCAACAGAACTTTACATGTTAAGTGCTATGCGTTGGGTAATAGATTCTTATGTGACAACTCTCATGCAAAGTTAAGTATGCATAACTCGGCTATTAGACTTCATTTACGTGTTCTTATTGAGGCTATTCTTCTGTCAAATAATCTCTACTACCGTTCGATGGGATACTAGAATGTAGGCTCCCAGTCGGCTCTCAAAATTAGTGGAGGTCGGCCGCTGTATGGCGTTTTTTTGTATTACTTGCGCATAAAAGAGACAACAGTCATAGCAGAGTCAACTTCTCTCCATCGTTGCTTCGTACAGACAATTGCAATTTTTCATTTTTTTCTTACGAATGCACCTATACATATTTCAAAGAATCCAATATTCTTCGATAAGTATCAGGTACGACAGACAACTATGTATTTTTCGAGGCAACATAAAAAAATTAGTCGGTTTTAGCTAATTCAGTACTGTTGTAGGTGGAATATCATAAAAAATAACCAAAATTGATATTTAGTTTAATGAGAAAAATTGCAACCCTGTAATTTTTGTTGTTGTCTCTCTCATCTTCGATTCGGTTCATTTCCATTCCGATGTAGAAATAGAAGCAAAAGCAAAAAATGCAAAATTTCCATTGTGTGTAGACGACGGCTTTGCCGCACTTGTATGTCGTTCATTCGTTGGTTAACATTTTTTCTGGTTCGTTGTCGCAGTGGTCTATAATCATTTTAGTGAGAAAGAAATTTCGGTTAAATAATTTCTGTGAGCTAGTGAAAATTTTTTGAAATATGTATATAATAATACACACATATATGTACATCTATCATATAATTTTAGTGCGTGCGCTAACAGATTTTTAAAATATTGGTAAAAAAATAGTTACATTATTTACATATGTACATATTTCAAATTATAATAACATTATTTTGATTTTTCGTTTGCTAAATATCAGTTTAGGTACTTCCGTATTATAGTATACGATTTCGTTATACGAAAAAGTTTCAAGTCTTCAGCAACTCTGGAGAAATATGTATGTTTGTGTGTACATATGTATAGATTCCACGTTCCTATTCACAAGCCTTGTATGTATGAACATGTGTATACGCACTTATTCATTACTACAAAAGGGGGGAAACAAAAGTGCACATCTGTTCATTAGATGCATTAACAATATAAAGAATTGCAAATATTTTTGTAATTTAGTGAAAGTATTATGTGAATGAAGAGTGTCATGAAAATATGTATTTTAATCAATGCTGTTTATTTACTAGGTCTTATTAGAGGAAATATATCAAAAAATTCAAAAAGAAAAATTTAAATTTAAATAAAATTCATCGAATTGAGTGCAATGTAATTGATGAAAAACGTATACGTAAAAAATATGAGCAAGCAGTGGAAAATTTAGTAAACCACATACAACCCGTGGTACATACCAACCTACCTATGTATTATTTTATACTTTGTCTATATCAATACCAACGATTAACGAAAAGCCAGCAGAAAACGGTGAACCACAAGCAAAGCAACCAGTCATTCAGCCATCGACCATCGACTTTCATCGCGATTCGCTCTCCTCTCAATATGTTGCGACGCAACAAAGCAACACAAATCTGAGGGGTATCGGTATTAGCAGTGACTGCCGTGTCGAAAGCAGTGGTGTTAGTGCTACCCTTCACCAGCAGCGAAAAGGAAAACAGAAACAATTATATACTTATAAAATTGTGTTCATACTAGTGCTCGCCGCTGTTCTTTCTATCTATCGCAACGCCAGCGGTACTCGCACCGTTCGGTCTTCTCGCTTGCGGGCTGTTAGCTCGTTCGCACGCGTGCAGTCAGTATTCCGCTCCGTAGTGGTGTTTATCGGTGTCGGTGGTGTTGCTGCATGAGTCGTCTTCGGCAGTGGCAAAACTCGTGCAAAAACTGCGAAGAGCAAAAATTTCATTGTCGGTGTTTGCCGTATGTATGTACATATGTATGTGTTGGTGAGAAATCGTAGCCGCAGTAGTCGATCGCAGTCAGAATTGTTAGTGCTGTCAATGCACTAAATGCACTGGTGTTGGTTAAACTGAGGTTGGTAGGTAATTTCGAAATTGATTTACTTGAATTCGAATGTTAATTCGAATCGGAATGCTACTCAGTATAATGCAATTGTGAATAAAGATGAATGAGCAGAAGTGAAATAAATGAATAAAAAACCAAAGATGTTTAACGAAAAACAGATAATAATGGGAAACAATGAGTAAATAACCACCTATTTTTATATAGGAACATATGTATGTATGCACATAATTTGGCTAGTGAAAATACATACGTATAAGCGTAAAGAGAAAAGGCTGTAGTGATAAAAACATAATCGGCAGTATCAGGGGATTTCCTCAGTTTTACTTGTGCGTCAGCTATGTGTATATTGTTTTTTGAACCTTCGCTTTTCATGCCATTCACGGCAACAGATTAAAGCAAAACCGAAAGGTATATATGTATGTACGACATAATATCGCGTTATATTTAACAATAACAGAAGCGGTCAATGACGTAGCCGCAGAAAAAAACAATTAAAAAATAAAATCGCGAAGCTTAGCCTTCCTCGTCGTGACTGGTGCGTTGTAGTGACCAATTGCAAAATATTGCTTGAGACGCAACTTGTTTATTTAAAATCGTTATTGTGAAAATGAGGAGCTGTTGTGCAAAAAAAATATATGAACTATGACGCATCAAAATCATCAGACTAACGGCGCTAGTTTGGAGGATTGCCACACAAATTTCTTTGCCCTGGTAAGTAGTACTTTGTGTTTGACTATAGATTAAATTAATAGGTCCACTGAACATATCGATCTGTTACTAAAAAGCGAAATACCACACAAGCGGCTTGCCAAACATATGTACTGCAAACCTGCTTTTCCCATATCGCCATACACTACACAAGCATCATGAACGAACTAACAAGATCACGCAATCGGAAAAGAATGAAAAAAGTAAATTTCTGAGCGTTTTTGACGTGTGCCTAAGAATGAAAACAAGCAAAGAAAACGAAAAAGGCGCGGTGATTGAGTGCGATTAAATTGGTATTTATTGTAAAATATACGAAGTGAAACTTGATGACAATTAGCAAAAAAAGTTCTTAAAATATGGTTTTCATGATGGATTTTACAAACGCAACTCATCATTACCACGGGTCGATTTTTCAATGCCAACGTTCTGGCCACAAACGTGCACCCACTTTTCACGAAAATTTGGGCCTTTTGCCAGACCAAACAAACGCACAAACTTGTTCCAATCACAAAGCACTTCATTTCATATCATAAATTTATAATAAATCAAAATTAAAATGAAAATTGCTGATATTGCATTCCGAAGCCATAGAAGACGATGTAAACAAAAGGGAAAAACAAAAAACGCTACGAAAACTTTTTTATGAAATTCGATTACAAATACAACGATGGCGGATTGCGTGATCTGTAATCGTTTTGATTTGATTTTCTTCCATTTTTTTTCATACGGCCTCACTCGTTAAATTTCCGTTGCGAATAAGGCGATATCCAACCGAAAGTATCGATATAGTACTCATTTGAAATATCGCCGTACAAGTATCGGGTACCCATTAATATCGCGATAGAAAGGCTCGATATTCCAAATATCGATGCCAAATTCAAGAAATTAACAGCCTTATACCATTTTCCCACGACATCCAGAATTACTTTGTTCGCTCCCCCAATTACGATCGCGAATTACCCCATTCCCACGGGCGCATTCTTAATTTGATTGGGAAAATTTTAGTAGACGGACGGCAATTTCTAGAAAAAGGGGGGGATGAGGGGGGTAGAATAGGACCCCCTGATTTCAAAAATACCCCCCTTTTTTTCTAGAAACCCTATGGTTCTTATATAATTTGTTGTTAAAGTTTTGGTATAAACGATGAATAAGTTAGCAAAATAACATTNATGAAAACAAGCAAAGAAAACGAAAAAGGCGCGGTGATTGAGTGCGATTAAATTGGTATTTATTGTAAAATATACGAAGTGAAACTTGATGACAATTAGCAAAAAAAGTTCTTAAAATATGGTTTTCATGATGGATTTTACAAACGCAACTCATCATTACCACGGGTCGATTTTTCAATGCCAACGTTCTGGCCACAAACGTGCACCCACTTTTCACGAAAATTTGGGCCTTTTGCCAGACCAAACAAACGCACAAACTTGTTCCAATCACAAAGCACTTCATTTCATATCATAAATTTATAATAAATCAAAATTAAAATGAAAATTGCTGATATTGCATTCCGAAGCCATAGAAGACGATGTAAACAAAAGGGAAAAACAAAAAACGCTACGAAAACTTTTTTATGAAATTCGATTACAAATACAACGATGGCGGATTGCGTGATCTGTAATCGTTTTGATTTGATTTTCTTCCATTTTTTTTCATACGGCCTCACTCGTTAAATTTCCGTTGCGAATAAGGCGATATCCAACCGAAAGTATCGATATAGTACTCATTTGAAATATCGCCGTACAAGTATCGGGTACCCATTAATATCGCGATAGAAAGGCTCGATATTCCAAATATCGATGCCAAATTCAAGAAATTAACAGCCTTATACCATTTTCCCACGACATCCAGAATTACTTTGTTCGCTCCCCCAATTACGATCGCGAATTACCCCATTCCCACGGGCGCATTCTTAATTTGATTGGGAAAATTTTAGTAGACGGACGGCAATTTCTAGAAAAAGGGGGGGATGAGGGGGGTAGAATAGGACCCCCTGATTTCAAAAATACCCCCCTTTTTTTCTAGAAACCCTATGGTTCTTATATAATTTGTTGTTAAAGTTTTGGTATAAACGATGAATAAGTTAGCAAAATAACATTAAACTTGGTGCTGCCAGACTGGAATTTTGAATAATAAAAGCGGATTTTTAATTCGGAATTTTCACTTAGTAGAATTCTCCCTTCTGCTAGGAATGCTCGATATCCTATCGATTTTGCTGAATATCGATATTTCATGGCACGATAATCGATTTTTTGAAGCGTTATTTCAATGACGATATAATGAAGACATCGATACTTTACCCGCAATATCGATATTTAAGTTGAAATTTATTTTTGATCTACAAAAAAGTGTGGGAAAATACTAAAGTAGATTTAATCAACAGCTTGTGTGATTTATTTAGCTGTTAGATTTGACAAACCGCTTGAGTCGACCAGCATGCCGTTTTAATCCTCAGTAAA
Source organism: Rhagoletis zephyria (assembly GCF_001687245.7). Taxonomy (NCBI): domain Eukaryota; kingdom Metazoa; phylum Arthropoda; class Insecta; order Diptera; family Tephritidae; genus Rhagoletis; species Rhagoletis zephyria. The sequence continues at coordinate 111,104 of NW_016158757.1, forward strand.
TATACAAGATGGAAATAACACAATTTGTTGAGTTCATAACCAGGTCTAATATTCTATTCAATTGGGAGTAGGATTCTCAACACCGATTTTTCCGATATCGATATTGTTCAGCCCGATATATCACCATATCGATTTTACATGCACTGAATTAAATCGGTTCATGATATCGATACTTTCTTAAATATCGAACATTCTTACTTTCTGGGTAGGCGGTCTTCGGCCGCGCTTTAAGCTGATGCCACAAAACTTTTGCTTCGCTTTACGTGACAGATTCGCTTTGACAGATAAGATGAATTGTGTGAAAATGCACAAAGCATGCCACATAAATCGTTGAAGCTGCAGCGCGAAGCGAAAAGATGGTTAACTCCCATCTTTTTGCGCGCTTTGACAATCAGCCGGTTTAATATTTTTTTTGTTTCCCCAAATTAGAGTTTTCATGCAGAAACATAAAACTTATTTACATTGCTAATAATTTTAAAGCAAAATATATAAAATCTACAGCAATTTTGACGAGTAAAAAAGCAGTACAAAATTGTTTTCTTGCCGTTCATTTTGGCATACCTTTTGCGTCTGGCGCTTTGCTGGCAAAGTTATAAATGTCACGCAAAACTACAAAATTTTATCTGGCATCAGCTTTAGAATTATAACCCTTACCAAAAAGAATTCTCCTTTTGGTGTGCACTAACTGGGTCTATCGCCCCAGTGATGTAGTCCTGGAAAATGATAAGGTAACTAGAATTCCCTTTCTGTGTGGTAAACCTAGGGCTGCCGCACCAGTGATGTCTATTATGGTTATGATCAGGACTAAGACCCCTATCGATCCCAATATAAATTTTTCCAATCAGAGAAATGTACGTATTAAGCATTGCCTTCTTTGTATGTACTGTTTTGTATAATATGGCAACACATGTTATGTGTCAGTTTGCAACGATGTGTTATGGGTGCAATTCAATAGGGGTATTCTCTGAGTCTTGCAAAGCCCTTGCACGGTGCACGGATTGCACGGTGCACGGATTGCACGGTTTGCAAAGCTGTCCCATACGAAAACCGGTTTTTACCGTGCAATCCGTGCAATCTATGCACCATGCAAGGACCTTGCAAGACTCGGAGAATACCCCTAATGTAATTTAGAAGTCAATAAAAGTTGAACTTGATTTATATACAAGATAAAATAAAATAAAAGTGTGTAAAGTATTAAGTACAGTGTTATGTGCATTAATATATATGAAAGTATGTGACAAATGCACTTTTTGTTAAGGAAATCAAGTGGAACGACTTGAGAAATTTTAACAACAAATAACTTTTAAACAATGATATTGTTTATATTTTTTAGGTATACATGTTTTAGAGGATTCCACCCTTATCATCCTGACCAAGTTTCATTTGTTAATTCCAGGTGGTTTTCTTAAAACACAAGGTGCGGCTGACTACTAAAGCCCACCCATTTGATACGACAGTTATATGTCTGTGTTTTGGTTTTGTTTTTCTTCGCTGCAAAATTGTTGCAAAACGTAGGTTCTTCGTAAAAATTATACGGCTTTCCCACGGCACCCCAATTACGTAATTCGCTCTCTCATTCGTAATTCGCACTCCATTTCAGTGATGCCAGATTGTGGGTAATTTCCCTATTTGAGGGATATTT